>NC_064921.1:182710723-183013753 GCF_023897955.1 Schistocerca gregaria
CCGCGCCGGAATCAGAATCGAACCAAGGATACTCAGATTCGCGAAACTTCGCCCATGAAAATTCATGTAGTTCATTCCACCCCACGCAGTGCCACTCTCTCTAACAGTGACTGTGTTCGTCCCAAAAATAGTGTGCATCAACATCGCCGGAACTCCCGTCAAGTCGCAAGTGATTATGTACCAGTGTCAGTTCACGTTGCACGAGACTGTCGCTCTTGTCGTCAGCAAGACAACAAACTTTTTGTAGACTAGGACATTAACGGCAAAGTGATACCATTCCAGCTCGATACCGGAGCTGCAGTTTCACTGATCAATCAAGACACTTACAAACTGCTCGGCACACCTTCGTTGCGTGCCGCAAATGTTAAGTAGTTATTCAGGTCAAGATATCCCTGTGTTAGGACAGTGCAGCCTTCTTCCAACATACAAAAGACAAACAAAACTTGTGCTATTTTACGTCCTTCGTTCATCTTCTGCAGTGAACTTGTTTGGTTTCGATTTATTTCAGTTGTTTAACTTGTCTATAGTAAATCAGGTCCTATCAGTGAACCAGACTGTGCCTTCAGACAGATTTTCTCGTCTATGAAGAATTTGCACACATTTTTTCACCGGGCCTCGGTTGCGCTAAGAACTACAAAGCACATTTGGAACTGAAAGTAAACGCGCAACCGAAATTTTTCAGAGCGCTCAGTGTTCCCCATGTATTGCGTGATGAGGTCGCAAAAACATTACACCATTTGGAATCACAAGGTGTAATTGAACGTGTGCAGGCTTTTCTCTGGGCATCACCCTTAGTAATTTTGCCAAAACCTTCCGGAAAATTGAGACTTTGTGTGGACTTCAAGGCAACAGCGAATCCACAACTAGTGATTGCAACTTTTCCTTTACCGCGCCCGGAAGATCGTTTTGACAAACTGTGCCCGGGTAAATATTTTTTGATGTTAGACCTAGCAGATGCGTACTTGCAAATACCGGTGGGCGAAGAATCCCAGGGCGTTTTGGTGGTTAACATGCATATTGGTTTGTATCGATTCAAACGACTGCCATTCGGGTGTGCATCCGCCCCTGCATTGTTTCAGCAATGTCTACAAACTGTTTGTGCGTCGGTTCCAACTGCAGCAAATTATCTGGACCATATTGTGATCTCCGGAAAGGCGGAAGAAGAACATTTACCCAATCTCAGAACATTATTTCAGGTCTTGTGACAAAATGGTCTTCGCTTGCGGAAGGACAAATGTGTGTTTTTTGCTCGTGACTTGCCATACTTGGGACGTGTACTCAATGCTCAAGGCATACATCCCAGTCCCACGCACCTTCATGCCATACAAGACTTGCCTTTGCCGCAGAATTTGAAGCAGCTACAGAGTGTGCTGGGAAAACTTACGTATTACAACAGATACGTGCCACGTGCCTCTTCCGTTTCAGCTCCGCTTCATCGCTTACGCCGTAAAGGTGTTCCGTTCGTCTGGACGACGAAATGCGAACGCGCCTTTCGCCAGTTGAAATCGGCGTTGCTTTCCAATACTTGCCTTACGCCATTAGATCCCCAGAAGCCCATTTTGTTGATGGTGGATGCATCGGATTTCGGGATCAGTGCTGTGCTTGCGCACAAAGATGGATCGCACGATCGCCCTATTGCCTTTGCGTCCAAATTGCTCTCGTCTGCTCAAAGAAGTTATTCACAGATCGAGAAAGAAGCATTGGCTCTCGTATTTGGTGTTACAAAACATCTCCAATAATTAGAGTTCATTAACTCGTCGTACACTATCAGAATATCACTTCAGTTCAAGTTCTCAAGTCAGAATAACTGACAACAAAGTACAAGCATCTCTATCACACAATATTACTTTTCTTTTGAAAAGAAACAATCTCATAGCGTTCCGTTTGTAGTACTATGACAGACGGTGCTCTCTCTCGACTTGATATCAAGCAAGCTAGCAAGCGACTGACGTTTCCATGATCGAGCATTGTAGACGCATTGAATTTCCTTTTCGCCACGTTTACAACTTTCTTTCACTATAAATGTTATCTCTGACCGACATATTTCTTTGGACTCATCTTTCGTCGTACTGATTTGCAGAAGATGTTTGATAACTAATTAAAAATAACCTTACTTTCTTTCCAGCTTTATATCATGACATACTCAATAATTATTGAAATTGATGTTCATCAAAACTTAAAAGTGTTATATTATTGTCAGAGATATCGTACATGTCAGGATAACACTGTTCCCTACTTTAAATTATCATGACATTGTTATTTGGGATTTCGAGTTTCTTGGGGTGCTACACAGAGAAAGTGCAGACGTTGTGAACAAAGCTATAACCATTTCGGCTTCCCTTGAAAACATCCAGACTATACCACCAATCTATATTAGAATCAGTCATAGGATATGGTGGAAGCGTTTGTGCTCTTAGACTGCAGCTAGTGAAGCCATCCTTGCTAGTGAACAGAGTTCAACGACGAATGCTACTAAGATTAACAGGCGCCTACTGCACTACCACAAATGACGCTTTGTTTGTAATTCTAGGAATATGCCCACTGCACTTAGGAAAAGGGGAGCCGTATACTGGTTATAAAAAGACAATCAAATGGAATTACGAGGGGTTCTTGGAACTGAGGCTGATTAGAGAACGGCAATAAAACGTCGCACGTTATCACTCTGGCAAAATAAATGGGAGACTTCAGGAACAGGCCGGAGAACGTATGAATTTGTCCATTACTTTCTTAAACTTTCGGATGGGATGATACTTTATCTGATTGGATACGGGCCGTATGCTACGTATATACACAAAATCAAAGAAGAGATGAGTGATAACTGCGCCTGTAGCTGTATAGGTATACCAGAACACGCTGTGGGATTGCTCGCTCTATAAAGATGCGGGGGTAATGGACGTCAGGTATTAAGGAGGTCGGACCCCAAAGCAGCACAAGGGAGCGAGTCGAACTGGCGCAACTTAGACGATATGGCAGCCGCAGTATCCAGGAAGACCAAGAAAGCCTTAACGAGGCATTCAACGATAAGTCAGCGTGCTGCCTTCCAAGCTGGGCAACATACTCTGCAGATGTAGAGAAGACGACTGAGTTTGGCAACCCCCGGACGGAACAATGTCCTACGAATCTACAGTGCAGTGGTACAAGTGATCAAGGAAGTGTGGACTTAAGAGAGTGACAGTGTTGGGTCGAAATACTTGATATATGAACAACCTGAGAGCAAATCCTGTAGTGCTTACAGTAGTATTAATAGCTGGATAAATGGTCAAGTGTTTTACTGTAATTTTGTTGTAGTAGAAATAGTTGTAGTATTTAGAAAATTAAGTATCAGAAATAAACAGTCAATAAATAATTAATTACTACCCAAGGAAATGTAATTCGTATTGCCTACTATAGCTTTCCGGATAATAGGCTGTAATTATGAAGAATAAATAAAGAGATCCCTCCGGTATCCTGCTGGTTCTGAAAGCTTACAAATCTCAGTACCTTTCTATATGTGTGCTCCCCTGTCGCCACTTTGTATGTAGATTTGTTTGTCTACCCATTTACATTGTAATACAACATGAAGTCACTCATATTACGATTAACAAACACAATATTAGCAAATCGAGCTGACGAAAATTGAAATTGGTTAGTAATACTCAACACATGTCTCTCATACAAAACCTCTTTCATTTTCTGTCGTAAATGTTATAACTCCAGTCATATCTATGGTTCAAATCAAATGCTTCAAATGGCTCTAAGCACTATGAGACTTAACATCTGAGGTCATCAGTCCCCTAGACGTAGAACTACTTAAACCTATCTAACATAATGACATCACACACATCCATAACTGAGGCATGATTCGAACCTGCGACTGTAGAAGCAGCGCGGTTCCGGACTGAAGCGTCTAGAACCGCTGGACCACAGCGGTCGGAAAAGTCATATCTATGTAAAAAACTGTTGAACTCCATATTTCACACTTACAAAAAACCTTAGAGACATTTTCTCTAAAATGGTAGATTCCTTGCCATGAGCTTTCTGAGTAATGATCTAACATTCATGGTAGTATCTGTTCTATATCGTGTCTCCCTACCACTTTTGCGCAACGACGCTCTGAGCGTGTCTTTTAGGGAATTGACTAGTTTGCACCTGGGACCTGTTGCTGGTAAGGAGACGCCAGTCAACCATGACATGTAGAATTCAGAAGAGTTCAGTGAGACTAGCGATGATATAACCTAATACTTAATGATTTCAGCGTCAGCTCCACTGCACTCCCTGTAGAAGAATCTTAATACTAACTAAATTTAGTGGAAGGGGTTCAAGGTAAGTTAGCTGGTAAAATAACGTCGAAAAGGCAGTTAAGTTTACCATTGGAAATTTTATTCTACTCACAACACTTTTTTATAACTTGCACTATTGCAAAATGTTTTAGTACAGGATGGTAAAAACCAACTGCGTTCAACAAAAATTTCAACGAATATTCCCTGAATGGGTTTCCAAGCTCTACATGGATCGAAGGATGACCTATGCCATATCATATCTAGAATCTAGGTTTAAATTAAGTTTCACAAGAGAGAAAACTATCAAAATGGTCTACAGTGACCCTCAATTACCTTTAATTACTTATCTAACTTGTAAATTACAGTGGCTGATGTGGCTTCTTAATAATTATAGAACAGAGAAATGATCGCGTTTCAGATTTTTACTTCAAGTGGCAAATGTGAACACCATGAGCTTTACGATCGACACTAATATTACGCAAAAGAAAGAGGGTGTAACAGATGAGACTTCTGCAGTTCAGAGTGCAGCTTTATGCGCTATAGCCGGCCTCGGTGGTCTCGCGGTTAAGGGGCTCAGCCGGAGCCGCGTGACTGCTACGGTCGCAGGTTCGAATCCTGCCTCGGGCATGGATGTGTGTGATGTCCTTAGGTTAGTTAGGTTTGAGTAGTTCTACGTTCTAGGGGACTGATGACAACAGATGTTAAGTCCCATAGTGCTCAGAGCCATTTGAACCATTTTTTTATGAGCTATTATGCGGCATCGCGTGCGTTCATTACTTTGTCGTTGGTTAGTCAGCTTCAGGGGGGTAGCGGCCTGCGCAGCAGCCATCCAGCTCGCCGTCTCGAAACTAACTCCTCCTAACTTCTCCTTACTACCATTTACCGAAGTTGGTTTAAAAAAAACTATCTGGCTGTGTTTTTATCTGACCAATCAGGGTCTCAATGTTAACCTTAAGCTCCGCCTATAAAAATTCTTTCTATCCAATGAGAAACGTTATCCTTTTCGTGGTGGGGCAATGTTTTTATAGTTTGCAACCTAACGGAGACGCGAAAAAGTCTCACGCTAAAACTTGCAGCTGGTGTGGTCCTTTTAGCGTTATCGTAAGGTCTATACTGTTCTTCCGGAGGGCTCTATCTTTGAACATGGGCTTGGGGGTGGTCCTAACGTAACAGAGACGCGAAAAAGTCTCACGCTAAAACTTGCGGCTGTTGTGGCGCTTTTTGTGTTATCGTAAGATCCATACTGTTTTTCTGGAGAGCTCTAGCTCTTAACATGGGTTGGGGGGTGCTCCTTGACGTAACAAAGACGCGAAAAAGTCTCACGCTAAAACTTGCAACTGGCGTTGTCCTAGTGGTTAACTGGCGACGTGGGTGTCCAGTTCGTCCCTTATCGTAGGGCCTTCTAGCTTAAAAATGTTCTGCTCTCGGCTTCTGTTCTCGTTTCTCCCCTTGGAACTGCGTCTGTCTCACGGTGGGAAGGTATGACATGCATTTAGGCATTCTTGTGTTAGTCTGTGGTATTCCATTTGCTCACTCGTTGCTCGTATTACTTTGGTTAATTTAATGTCACGATTTATTCGGAGCTATGTGACATACTACTGGATTTGCTTATCATGTCAGGGTTTTCATGTAAGGTGTTGGATTTGCCTGGCACCTTACAATGATATTTCCTAAAGAATGCAATTTCCTTTCTTCACGTGAACAGACTCACTGCTGAAGATGAATGGTCATAGGTAACAGAGCCATCAGACCTTTCTGATCTATAAAGTCAAGTACTTTTCTATTTACATTTTTGCTCCTTTCATTTCCAGACCATTTTTCTGTAGGACTATTAGATTACTTCATTTTCTTTTCTTCTGCTAATCCAGGGTATTTCTTCAAGTCTGTTTTACTGGGATATATTTCTGAATAATTCATTTGGTGTTCTTAATTTATTTTCTTCTAAGACGAGGGGATTTGGGGTGAGGCCGAATGTCGTCTTGAGATATTGCCTCACTCATTTTGCCACTGAACTCGACATCTTTCAGAATACCGAGGAATGTTAATTTTAGCAGTCATGATATTATCAGAGACATCAAGAGTGGAAGTAAATGGCAAATATATATACCTGATCATCTAAGCTACTAAAAGTTGATTAATCAAATAAACTTGCTGATATTTTCAGGTGGAAAAAAAATCTGTGTTCAGTGGATGCCTTAAACTGCTGCATACAATTCCGTCGGTTATGGCAAGAAGGAATGCACTGCCAAGTGGTCTACCAATCTCATATCTATGCTCAGTGTGCCACATTATGCAGTTTCTTGAAAGAACCAATACTCCCAAATCAAGATGAAGTAACTTACATCTTGAGTTGCTTGCCAGAATATGTGAAATAATATCATTTGTTTTTGCATATCATACTACTGCTACACTTGGGTGGCTTTCATGATTGTCCAGAATCATGCAGGTACAGTTATCATTTGTGGGGATTTTATGTTTGACGAAGTGCTGTGGAATTGGTAAAAGTAATTCACTGTGCCTCCAACGTGGGATATGGCCAGTCCAGAAGTAAGTGAGACACAGTGTGCATGTGTTGTTCAAAGTGCAACACAAGTAATGTCAGCATATCATTAATTATTGCAACCATTTACACAAGTGAATTTCTCTCACCTGATTCAGCCGGTCCAACTGCTTTGCAGCTTATGTGAGCACTTTCAGTGGCTTGCCCACATCGGTTTGGCGTTTTCTCATGCAGCTTCCAGATGTCTTACAATTCAAACTTGACTTTCCTTTGAGGAAAACAAGATTGTTAAATAACAAATCCACAGTTGTCTCTGGAAAGATGAGGCTCTTGTCATAGTTAGGTGCTGTGTTGTATATAATGAAAGTCAGTCTTCTTTCAAGATGCCCTGTACCATGTCAGTCCTACTATGTTCTCCATTTCCTACTCTTAGATGAAAATTTCCCCTCTTAGCATATCCATATACCAGAATTCTTGAGTTAAACCATAAAGAATGTTATGTGCAGGAGTAATATTGTCGGAAACTGTTTTTCTTACACTTGTGTGAACTTTATTAAGTTTTCATTTATGGCTTAAAACAGATGTTGTCGACTTCTAAAATAATAGCATTTTCTGTGTATCATTTAAGGAATGACATAGGAATGTCGATGAATCTTTCTAATTTGCTAATGGCTATATTCAATCCCTGCGTCTTGCAGCAGTCTGATGGTTACCATCAGTAATTGAGTGTCTTATTCCTCACATTAAGAAAACTGTAGTTAACACTATCGTTAATTATCATACACAATAATACAGTAAATGTAAGAGTATATACACAGCACGTTTTTGGTGGGGTAGCTGAAACACTGACCACTTAAACGCCAAAACGTGCGGTTCTCTTAATCCCATATTCATAAGTGAAATATGTTTTGCATCAGCGTAACCTAAACCAGAAGAGTGTTTGAAAATTTGGTGTATAATGAAAGATTTATAACCACATTTTTCAGAATGGTACCACAAACATAATTGATAGTCAATGACTAAGGACAGAATGACAACAAAATATCAAAAAACCTACCTTGAATGTTGTTAACTCGGCAATTGCTAATAACACAGCACTTTTATGATGTTTACCAGTTTTCGGCTAAGAGGTCCATCTTCAGACACTTAATCTCTGACGATGGCCTTATAAGATGAAAACTGGTTAACACAAGAAAAGTAATACTGTAGAACAAAAGCAAACTGGTGCTTTTCGTTTATTATAATGTTGTTCTACCAAGAACCTAATTTTACTTTAATTTATTTTTGTTAACCTTCTACTTCTTGTATTCTGATGACTTTCAGTTTTCAGTGTTTCTCATGCTTTCAGTTCATCTTTGATTACTAATGTTTCAGTACTTAAGTAAATATACATCTAGGGAAGATAATCTATTATTATTGTGCTCAAAATTTATAATAATGTGAATTCTAAAAGAAGAAAAAAGATGTGTATGAATGTATTATAACACAGGAAGTCATTATTAATGTGCGACTTGCAAGCGAGAGAACTGAATAAATCAGAGCCTCCAGTGTCTTCCATTGACGTTGACATATAGCGTCAAGTAATACATAAAACAGATCACAAATATGATTTCAAAGTGACGACCAATGGCGTTATCCGCCCCATGTTTCCCAAAAATATGCATCAACGACATAATCAAACTAATTTTTAAGAATAAATATTGAAGCTAATGGGAGAAAGGGTGAAATGGGGGGTTTTGCCGACGACAAACTAGAATTGCAGCCATAAAGCCACAGTAACACCACAACAATATGAAAGGAAACAGCGAGAGAAACATGGTAAAAGTTTGGTTTCTAAAAGGCAGAAAACAGAAAATTAGATGGAACCAACTTCAACATGTGTTTTAAACTTCACTTGACCTACATAGCTCGACGTAGATCCCAATGCAAAAGCGAGAGAGGTGGAGAATATGAACCTAACTGTTTGTCAATTAAAAAAGAAAAAACGATCACTGCACTGTTGATGAATGGGATGAAAACAAATATCGATAAAAAACCCATGAGATAGCTGCAAAACATAAGAAAGTATATGGTAGAAAGGTTCTAAAATTTTTAAGACGGTGAAACATAAGTTTTTCAGGGAAAAAATTGAGACTAAAATCTTAAATATTAAAATAGTTAGTTGTCAGTAAATCACTTTACTTGTAAACAGAAAATAAATCTGACAGAATTCGTGGAAAGTCCATTAAAACTCATGGTAAAAGCTTATAACTGAATGCAATTTTTAGCGATAAACATTACCTTATAAAACATTGAAAATTTCCCGCAAATCAGTGAGTAGGTGATATTTACAGCTACATAAAATACAGTATAAATCTTATGAATAATTCATTAGTAGAACCTTTGGTATGAAGTAACAAAGAATTAAAAATCAGAATTAAAAATGAGTTCAGTGGATGATCTGGTTATAGAGAAGCTGAAGAGAGTGCCAAGTAAAATAACAGAAGAGAAATAACTCATTGTCTAGAAAAAGAGGTACTTTCAATAATGAAGGTTATTAGGGAATCCACCAGTTGGACACTTTACACAGTCTTAAGGTAGTTTTGCTGATTGAGCTGAAAACATTTCCGTAATGCTTCCTATTTGTTTTGTAAATAAACTTTAGAAGGTGAACATATACAGCAGGTACACAAACCATTGAAAAGTGAAGAGGGCTGAACACTCAGCACTCATCAACTTTATAACATGGTCCATAACGTTAACAGATAGACAACTGTGGAATAAAATGGAATACATTGCTTCTCTGGTAATTTGATAAGTAATGTAAAAAGCACACAAAATAGTAAAGTACAATAGTCCACAAAAAGTATTTTTGGCTTATAACAATATGGCCAAAAGCGTAAAAAACAGATGAACGTAAACCAAAAAATACTAATTTCTTAAATGTGTTACATCGTGTCAGATCTCTTTGTCTTTTAAAAAGGTTAACAAAATATACTGAACTGTATCATAGCAGCTCGTTTGACTTTTGGAGTATACTTGAATGACAGGTCTAAGAATACGAAAACACGTCTTTCACAGTCTTGTAGCGTAGCGCAAAGCCGGCCGGTGTGGCCAAGCGGTTAAAGGCGCTACAGTCTGGAACCGCGTGACCGCTACAGTCGCAGGTTCGAATCCTGCCTCGGGCATGGATGTGTGTGATGTCCTTAGGTTAGTTAGGTGTAAGTAGTTCTAAGTTCTAGGGGACTGATGACCTTAGAAGTTAAGTCTCATAGTGCCCAGAGCCATTTGAACCATTTGAACCATCGTAGCGCAAACTTGAGTAACCATCTGAAAAAATAAAAAAATTGATAAAAAATTATACCAATTCGTCTGAACGTCTGTTGTAACAGTAAATTTGATTCAATTAACAGGAAAAAATGACTTTTGAGAAGATAATTTGAGCATCTTCCCTTTCGAAAACATTTTGGAAATTTCAGAAAATTGAGAAAAATAGCAGTAACAGAGAAGTTTGTATGGAAACTGCTGAATATCACAAAATAAAGTTCCCAGGCGTGAATAAACTGATAGCAGAAAAAATTAGTGCAAGATCTTAGTAATCAGAGACTTTTTTGCTACTGGAGTATTATTAAAAAGTCATAATGAGGGTATGAAACATTGTGTAATAAGCCAATTAGTTGGTGGCAATCCACTGTTTCTGAAATGATTAATAAAGAGCTTACTCGACACTATCGTACTGAAGTTGGAGAACTTTTTAAATAATTTTCGGGAAGGAAACTGGGACAAAGTTTGGAAAGTTCAGTTTATTTGAAATGAAAGAAATGTGAATGGTTCTGATCACACTCAGAACCATCATTTTGTCTATCAAAATCTCTTACCTAGTCACTAAGAATATCTGTTGCTAAGAGTGAAGGGTGAAAGGCATAACAGGTATATAGCAGTTGTCACCATAGGAGCGTAAAAACACTGGAGACATCGAAAGACTCTGAAAACTGTTTTTGGTAATCCTGTTAGTCGTAAAAAAGACTTAACAAATGAATCCAGTGGCTATAATAGAGTGCGGTATAATTTGATGACTTTTTAAATATGCGCTCATACCAAATACTGCGTTTTAAATTTCTGTGAACAAACATTTTCTTTGTGGCATGACTAAGTCTATGTACATTTTTAATATCAGACGCATTGTGATAATACAATCACACCGTTTCTGTGACATAGCAGAAATAGAGCCCTGTGAAGCTGTGACGTTTTTGACTGTTCTTGCGTATCTAGTGGGGTTCAGGATTGTCTGATCTAGCTGTTTTATACTGTTTTGGCCGTAAAAGAATGAGATATGGTGTTTGTCGTGGGCTCTCGTACTAACAGTATTATTTTCCTGGAAATAAATTGTAATTTTACGCAAACCTTGTTAATAAGAGGCCAGACAAACCGAATAGTTCATCACCTTCAATTTCTAGCTCACATCAGTCATGGAACAGAAAAATGGACTGAATTTCATACATATATATTGATAGACACAGTATTGTAGTCTGTCTCTTACACACACATAATGTCACACTTATGGCAGAAAATATGTCTTAGAAACAAAATTTGCTTGGTTAATAAAGCTTTGTGACATCAATAGAAAAATCGAAACCTCTGACACTACAGCAAGAAACACAACAGGAAATCAGGTTACTGTTCATAACGAAATATTTCAACACACTACATATACATATTGTCTCAGAGTTCACATTATGTATACGATTATGTTAGGAGCAAGAGAATGAAACTAGCCCAATCCTCGAACTTAGATGGACGTGAGTCACGGGACCCAGAATGGAACGTGGCACCGGAGGAGCCTTCATAAATCTAGCAGTTAGGGCACGTACCCTCATCCATAGCTCTAATCCCAATTCCGCAAACTCCAGCGTCGTCAGGAGTCAAAGAACTGAGAGAATGTGACTTCCAGGAATGCATAAAGCCTGCTAGAGTTCTGTGCAATAGCGATGACGACACCTACCGTAACCTCCAAGCGGGTAGACACCAAGTGGGTAGCTTTTCTTAAGTAGTACTGGGGTATCGGAATTCTATTTCTTCAGGCTAATGACGCATCTCCTGCAGGCCAGTAACAACGTACGTATATCTCCATTGTCAGCAGCACTTTCAATGCTGATAATATATATGGGACGATGAATGTGAATGTTATGAGCTCTGAAATGTCACTATTGAGTATACATTCTCCATTTAGACAAGTAGAATAAAGAAGAACTAGATAGGGTTATTATATTCTTCAAATTAGTGTTCTGATGTTTCCAGCAAAATGTGTTTTCACTTATAACTGAGAATGGTGCTACTCCACGTGCCACTTCCAGTCCATATAATAGAGCGAAGCCAATTCGAAATTTCTATTTGTCTTGTGGTTAACTCTATGACTTTACTGAAGATTAATCAGTTACAGTGACAGAATGCAAAGTGTAGTGGAAGTCCTTACAATTCCCAAACAGTCCCATCTGTGTGCCAGGACGATATTGGTTGCAGCTCAAATTGGTTTAGTTTGGGTTTGTTTATTTGGCACTAACGTAAGTGAAACAGTCAGTAACAGGGATGTCAGCTTGAAACCGCCTGATTCTCTGATGGCCTACGTACATCAAAAATGAATTAAACAATGAGATTTTCGATTTCATTACCATTATGTTCAAGCGTTGTTGAGCTGGGTATCAACAACAAATAAACTACAAGCAATAAAACTAACTCGAATTCTCATCGTTTGTGCTGTTACTTTTGTTCCCGGAGCCACTAGAAAAATCTCATTGTTTTGGCAATATGTTGTTGAGGTTCACGCTTACTGTGGGCGCACCCCAGTTCCTAGTGCCAAACGCAGTAACAGGCTGAAAAACTATTCATCAGTTATTTTCACCTTTTACAAAACAATTGAAAATATTTTTATGTTAAGGCTCTAAGCTTGTTGATACCAGTGCCTACCAATTTTAATTGTGTATTACAGCACTGATGATGGTCACTAAGTAACCGAAAATCGATTTTGCTGATAATAAAACAGAAACCTACGGCCAATGCTGATTCTCGTTCCAATTCTATCCACTATTTGGTCGTGGTGCACAGAACACTTCATGGAGTCGCCAATCGACTGAAAATAAAACATCGATATTTTTCATCTAACAGCTTCACGTCACTGCTAATGGTTTTTAAGCCAACAAAAAACACTTATGGAGTTACGCAAAACAGTGCCACAAAGAACTATAAGAATCTTAGTTCCAGCTATACAGTTTGTTAAGAATGTTAATCATACCTTGCCTAAATTTTTTTCTCGAATTACTATCATGTAATGAAGGAGCCTGGTCAAATCATTATGTTAGAGCTTACATTATCTCTATCCTCTTCATTTATTTTAACATAGTGTCGTAGTATACACTTCTTGTTACAGGCATTATGGTTATACTTACCAGAGAATCGAGGTTTCGAGCCACAATGCGAAACGGTCTCTTATTTAGTTTTTCTTCTTCACTATCGGTGAAGATTCGAATTTGTATGAGATGTATTACTATTGGAAGGTCTCTTTTTTTCCCTAAAACACACAGCTGCTCATTTAAAAGAAGTAACGAACAGTCATAATTGACATCTGGTAGGATATCTTTCAGTGATGTATTAAAACGGGTGTTTGTATTTATACATTAACACTGCATAGATGGCTGGTGGATATCATCCCGTTTTTGAGTCTATACTGACAATAGTTTTATACTTTGGATTAGTTTTCTCCTGTTTACTGTACATGAAATCTGTGTATTTCTGCTTTCTGTCATTGAATTTTAGCACACTAGATCTGTACGAGAGATATAGAAGCAAAAACTTCAAACATTCAAACTCGTTAAATACTTTTTTATTTTGATGACCGGTTGTAATCATGGGATCTTATGCAAATACGCCTTTATGTACCTCCTTGTATTAGGAACAGTCTGAAAAGCCTTATCAATTTGTAATTGTGTCCTTAATGTGACGTACCATGTCACCCACGGTACAAAGTAAATAAAATTCTACGTTTCCACAGTACCATCATTTAAATAATTTAATTGATTTCCCCGGATTCAGTGTCCATCTTCAGGCAGTCTTACGTGTAAAAATAGAGCAACATGGAAACAAAAAGGCAGGAAGCGTCCATTTACATATTAATGGATGCTAGTAGTCTATTAATTGCCATGTTGTCGTAATTATCCTGTTTAACTCGCCTGAAGGAGGTGTAATTCTTCAAATTAAGGGTTTGGGGTCATAGCCGAAACATTATGTTTTGTTAGTTAGTTACATGTTCCAGTGTTCATTTGAACGTTTCATTTATCTAAGTTCTGTGGAGCGAATCAGTTTACATGATATCTCTGTACGTGATTAGTGTTAACATTAATGATTATATTATTTTTTGTCCTACTCATGCAACTACACTTCGAAAACAAGTCTCCTTTTGTGAATACGTAGGCTTTCCCGGCGTAATAAGTCTTGAAAGTCTCTTCTGGTTTGCTGCCGGATCACAAAATCAAATTGACTCAAGCTGATTTTAGGATGCAGCAACAAACCGAAGAGACTTTCAAGTCTTCTTTTGTTGTTTTTTTAGGCTATCAGTTGTCAAACAGATATTCGTCCACCGAGTAGGAGACTTTGTGCAGAAGAAATGATTTTAGGTTAATTTTAAAACTTGCCATCATCGCTGACAGACCAAATTGACTCAAGCTGATTTTAGGATGCAGCAGCAAACCAGAAGAGACTTTCAAGTCTTCTTTTGTTGTTTTTTTAGGCTAACAGTTGTCAAACAGATATTCGTCCACCGAGTAGGAGACTTTGTGCAGAAGAAATGATTTTAAGTTAATTTTAAAACTTGCCATTATCGCTGACAGACATACAATGTTATTACACAAATGATCGACAATTTTTGATGACGCATATTGAACTCCACTCTGAGACGGGGACAGCTTTACTAGTTGGTAATAAAGGTAATTTTGACCTCTGGTATCTTATTATGGACTCAATGTTCTTCTCAAATTGTGATCGATTATTTCGGCGAATTCCAGTAACGAATTTATGTACTGTGACGGTGCAGTGAAAATGCTTAACGTTTTGAAGGAGGATCTCCATGATGACTGTGGGTAAACAGCACATATTGTTCATATTGCTCACATTTGAGAAATAAATATTTTCTTTCTAAGTGGTCTTATTCCATAAGATATCATCGCACAGCCACATGCAAAAAGAATCAGAAGGGTGGTAGTTGCATTTCAAGACTAGATAATGTTTGAAAGGCAAAATTAGGTGGACTTAGTTTTTCAAGAAGCCTGGTAACAGGTTTCTTCCAGTTCAAATTTTCGTCAGTATACACATCCAAAGATTTGGAGCATTCTAACCTATTCACTGACTCCCATGCATGTACTACATCAGTTGCTGATATGACTCTGTAATGAACTGACTATAGCGTCCTCAGCCCTTTTTTGGAGAACCACGTGATAATTCTACCAAAAACGTCATCAACAAACTTTTCTGGGTGTGTCTTCCTTTCTACTGGGATTTGCCATTATAATTGTAAACTAAACTAAACTCCATCCCAGCAGACCTCTGAAGCCCCAATAGTAATGACTGACCGCCGAGTCATTCTCAGAATATAGACGTCACTGGATGAGGATATGGAGGGGCAAGTGGTCAGCACCGCACACTCCCAGCCGTTGTCAGTTTTCGTGAAGGGGGCCACTGTTCCTCAATCAAGAAGCTACTCAATTTCCCTCACAAGGGCTAAGAGTACCCCGCTTGCCAACATTGCTTGGCAGACCACATGTCACCCATTCAAGTGACTGTGGCAAGGCCATTGGCTTTGAAATACTAGTACCACCTACAAAAAACACAATTTCTGCATGCTGAACGTAAAGTAGAATGTCATTCACAGATATAAGAAATAGTTGTAGATCTGAACCATGTGGGTTACCTTTTCATATCTCCTCAGTCACCTGAATTTTGTACACTTCCAACATTGTGCGAATAAGTCAGCACAACATTTTGCATTATGTTTATTACAAACGATTTAAACCAGTTGTGTGTAAATCCATGTATTCCATAAGAGCTGAGTTTTTCTAAGCATGTGACATGATGTACACAATTAAACACGTTGGAAAAATTCACAAAAAATAACAGATCTCGATATTTTGTTGAGTGAGTTTATGAATAGTATTCTCAGTGGAGCAAACCTTCCGGAATCCAAAAAGTGATATGTTAAGTAAAACTTTTTCTACTTAAATGCGGCGCTGCCAGCTCCTTTTGCCTCCCTCCAGTAGCACTGCATCTTCAGTTCGCAATGCTTGTCCTTATGTTACCAGCCAATCTCAGAAATTGCTAAGAACGTTCTAAACAATACTGGTCTGATAGCACAATAATATTTGCAATTCTAATACATGCAAGTGGCAGATAACTATCATAAAATGATTACATTAGTAATTCGTACTAACTCACAATCAGTCTTTAATAGTTTAGAGTTTCATTTTTTAAGGAATGATGTTAAGTTTCCTCTTCACTGTCTGGCCTACCAAACAAGTCGCAGTGATATTATTAATAATTATGATAAAAGATGGCAAGGAGAAAGCTGAGTGTGTAGTTGGGACATTATTACAGACATTAATTTGGCAACTAAAACTAGTACTTAAAGACAACCGTGAAACACAACCACAATGAACCAAAAAATACTTCAGTAGGTTTCGGTAATACCACGAGACATCATCTCGCTTGTGCATTATGTAGATCCTTTTGATATTTAAATAATGTAAAGCCAACAAACTGCTGTGTTGCTGTTCGCTATGTTTCACATCCTGTTCCGAACAGCCCCAGACATTTTCAATGATTCCATGTCGCATGGCGGCAAGTAGAACACTGTGCCTTGAACATTCCACCTAGACACACCAACAAAACAGACAAGTTCATTCACAGTGTGGTCATGGACAGGTCCTTTCTGACATTCCATTACATTCCCATGTCTACCTGTTACACTGCACTGAGTCCATACATTCGACTCCAGGATAGACATGAACTCACTGCTATGACATACATCACTGGTAGATGGTCCTAATACCCTCTCGTCAAGTTCTTCATCATCTTCCAAAGCTACTAGGGTGTTCTTTAAGGGTATGTCGAAAATAATGTCCATTGACCCTTTGATGTGTATGGTAGAAAACTTTTTCAACTGTTCACTGTACAGGAGTGAGCTGTCCCAAGATGACAAGGTAAGTGATGACAATGGCTAATGCAGAGACTAGTAAACGACGGTTGACTATGAAGAACCCAGCAGCGGAGAAATGCAACCGCGGACCGTGTGAAATGACTGGCAAAAAGGCCTCCAGGTCAGAACAGCGGCCCTTACACACCACTGAGGCCCACAGGAGAATTTCGCCAGTAGTCGCTGCAGCATCCTCCACCGCCGCACAAGACAGCGCCACTGTGGTTAGTCGTAGCCAGTGCGATGTCAGAAACATCAGTGAGTTTATAACAGATGGACTGAGCGGCAACTGCTCGGCCCACTGGGGACGCAACTGTATCAGCAGTACTTCGTAGGCGCTGCAAGTGGAGCAGCACAGCGACTGTGCCACGCTGACAGCCACAGGCACTCCAAAGTGGTTCTGCAAATGCTGCGCTCCATGACGCAGAGCCGTGTATGCTTCCAACAGCTGGTGAAGTCTGCCCAGAGGTGGCGGCGGCGAAGCCCCTTCCATAGACACAGAAGTCACTCGCACTGGAATCATCTCCTGCAGTCTGGTGTTCAGGGAGCAGAATCTAACCCACAGCTCCAATTCCAGAATAACAAATTGTAACGTGGTCATGCAGTCTAAGAACAGCGAGAATGTGACTTCCAGGTACTCACGGAGCCCGTTTGCGTTTTGAACAATAGTGGCGAGCAAAGCAACAACAACTAATAGGTTGACACCCAACAGGAAACCTCCTAGCATCTTGACGTTTTCTGACTTCTTCCATACCAGGAGGGCATCTGCATTCTTCAGCTCTTTACCATATTGTCGTAATTCTCGAAGTCCAGTCGTAACGCATATCCCCATCGTCAACAGCACCTTCAGTGACGATACTATATCCAAGCCGATGTAAGTGAGCGTTATCAGCTGTGAAATGTTACGATATAATATTACATGCGAGTATAAAGCCATAAATGTTACGGCAAGTACCACAAAGAACCAGAATACGGAAGGAGTAATTAATTTCTTCCACAAAGTCATTTTGCTATTTATGTAGCACGTCTCATGTCTGCTTCCTTTACGAAATGGCCCCAGCCCAAACGTCCACCATAATCTATCTAAAGGCTGGAAGCCAACACGGAATCTCATCCATACTGTCTTGTAAAGTACCATCATAGTGTTGAGTACTATGTCTTAACTGGAGTCATGCTAGTTGTAATGAAACATTTTAGCAGCAGTTTAAGGATAGCTACATGACGTTAGTACTATTTGGAAACTGTGCCACGTCTGCAACTCCATATTCGAAATCAATAGCAGGTAGAATTTGTAAGAGTGCCACTAAAGTAGGTGTGCATTTTCTTTCTGAGGAACTGACTTGACAGCCTGAAACAACCTCGTTAGTTGATGGCCTGTTAGCTTCTAAAGTGAATTTCAAATTAAGCTTTTCGATTTGTACACCACTTTGCTAAATCAGTTATCAGTCAATGTCACGTTAGTACTAACGATCAATAGTTTCCATTCAGTTAACAGCTTTGTTAGTACCTTTTCAAAAGTATCTGTTTCCCATATTTGTTGTCGCTAGCAAAGCGCTGCAAAAGATTCAGTCTATCGTAAAACATAATTTCTTATGTGTTTGACGACATCTGATTGTTGTCATAAATCATCATAAATTACAGAAATAAAGTTTATTTCATTTTCGTTTATTATGTGGAAAGGAGGTAGAACCTGTAAAAAAAGCCGTGGGAAACAAAACAATTCAACCATATAACCTACTTCATTCAAGTCACAGCTATTTATTTATTACAAGACCATGAAAATATGTTGCAAAAGCTAAAGAAAACACTGACATAAAAAAACCATGCCAAAATATTTGATGGTAGCAACGGCATATTGCTGTGCAGGGCATGTTTTATCTGGTATTGCAGAACGTCAAATATGATCATATAATAATATAAAAAAGTTAATAACCTGTGCTATAACCTACTACATTCAAGTCACAGCTATTTATTTATTACAAGACCATGAAAATATGTTGCAAACAGCTAAATAAAACACTAACATAAACAAAACGATGCCAAAATATTTGATAGTAGCAACGGCATATTGCTGTGCAGGGCATGTTTTATCTGGTATTGCAGAACGTCGAGTATAATCATATAATAATAAAAAATTTAATAACCTCTGCTGTAACCTACATATTTGTTGGCCGTTTGTTTCTACACGTATGGCAACTAAAACTGTTTGCTGTGTTTACTTGTGGTGCTTGGCAACATTTCCACATGCGCGTAACTGCTGTGTCCACGTAAACGTGTGCCACTAGCCAATTTGACTCCCCATGACAAGGTGTTCTGTGTGCTTTCTCGCGGAGAGTTTAGGTTTGTTAACACTAGTACAACGTCGTTTACGGCCTGAGTGTGGACTGCGACCAACTGATGGTGTTCCCACTTACGTAACAATCAAGAAATGAGGCATATGCATTCGGGATACTGGGAGTTTGCTTTCGATATAGGGCCACCAAGCCGAGCACTCACTTCCAGAGGCCACTGCTGAATTAATCCGTGCTCGTCTTTCCTACGTAAACTTCGTAAATCAATCCGACAAGCAGGTAGGCAGCTACAGTTATCTCGTTCGACACTACTGGATGTCGGCAAGAGAAGGTTGCGCCTATGGGAGTACAAACTGCAGTTTTGCCACAAAACCAAGCCTAAGGACAGGCCGCAAAGGAAGGCATCTGCTGGCACACATTCTTGCAAAGGAGGATGAAAACAAGACATTACTCGATTTTGTCTCTTTCTCTATCGACGCTGCATTCCACACATCCGGGACAGTAAACATAACTGCCGCATATGGAGAAATAAACCCCCTTACGTAATTATAAGAGTGGAAATGTGAGTGTGCGAAAGTGAACGTGTGATGTGATTTGCTGAATGACAGGTTAACAGTCCCACTCTTCTTCGTGGACCTAACAGTTAACAGAAAACTGCACGTAGAAACGTTGGAGTTGTATGCTGTGCCACAACTTCCTCGTAACGTGATGTTTCAAGAATATGGCGCACAATGCCATTTTACGAACATTGTGAGGAATTTCTTGCATCGCGAGTTCCCAGATCGCTGAATTCGAAGAGGCAGTTCGTCGATTGCTTGGCCCCTTAGAGGCCCAGACATTAAGTTACTTCAGTTTTTCCTGTGGCGTGTTATCAAGAACTAAGCATACTAGACACCAGTTCGTGATCTAGTATATTTGCACCCTTGCACTGATGCAGCAATCGCAAGTGACATTATGGGAACGCTGCTAAACACTTGGACAAAAGTGGTATGCAAATTAGACGTCTGTCGGGAAACTAATCGTGAGCATATCAAGGTACATTCGTCCTGAAAGAAATATTTTGTCACCATACATGTAGAAACATATCATCAATAAACATCTCAATTAATTTTCAAGTTCTTACCTTCATATTATTATGTGATTCACGCAGACTCCTGGTAGTTCTGGAAATTCGTCACTATTCCCTCTTTATTTCCTCATACCGACAGTCATAATATTTTAGTTTGCTCTTATATTTATAAACACACACAAGGATGAAGTCAGTTTCAGCAACGTGTGATGCCGTTGATGCAACTGAATAGAATTATACGTGAAAAATTCATGCATCGCATCTAGTGTAAACGACTCTTACGTATCATCAACACAGACGCTTTATTTCAAAATAGCCCATGTATATTTCACTGTAATTACAATCAACGAACGAAAAGGGTAGTGTAAGGATTGTGATTGGGCCTAAGACTTGTGAATTGTAACGTTCGTTTTATTTCACTGCGTGATTTCGCCGATAGCTGCAAAGAAAGAAAGAAAGAGAGAGCATGAAGTGTGCATTTAATGAAGTTAACACTGAAGATTTGATGGGTTCCAACTAGCAGTTTTACTGGTCCACCTATGGGCAACTAATATTCATATCTGAATATTGGCCTGAAAGGCTATTGCAGAAACACGCTACTGTTAATTCTGAATTTCAATATGCTGATCCTATTCCATGGAAATAACTTTAGACTACTGAACAGCTGGTGAAATCTAAAACTGTGTTCATAACATACTTGAGATTTCCCTTCTTCCGATTCCACACCAACTTGATGAATTTTTAACTTAAGAGTGACTTTTTAAATGTGTGTTACTTTAACGGAATTTTCTCAATCCCGTATGTGATTCAAAGGTGCTTTCATTTCCATCAGAGACGTTTTCATTAGACTGGATACACAGTTGCGTGGTAGATTCTAAATGATTAATTACTTAGCCTTCGACAGATCAACTTTTGAAAGGCTTCTCATTAACAGTTCACAATACTTAGATCCTTTATGCTTCAATTTAATGTGATGTGCGAATCGAATGTTAATGTGCTAACAGGAACCGGAATACGTCAGAGTCCCAAGGAAGACCACATATCGCTCTCTTACGGTTGTCGTAATTGTTTCGCTATTTGCGGTCGGACTAAGACCACTGGGTGAAGGAATTCTGCCAACTTGGAAGTAATTTAGCTCACACCTGTCAAAACCAGAAGCATTTAAGAAGTTGACAAGTGCAGGCAGAAAGAAAATTAGTCACCAAAAGAGCTCAAGTAGAATTAAACATTCAGGTGTCGAAGCGTGTACGTCTCAAATGTAGCAGGTCTGGATGTGACTCATGGACTACAGGAAAACCGGAGAGATGAGAATCAAACTGTGATGTTAGAGAAGAATGACGAGAAAAGGGAGAGATAACATGCCTTACAATTGGCAGATACAATGGTACTACAGGGAACCGTAGTGGGCGACAAATATGTAGGAAAATACATGCAGGGATGTGTACAACAAAACGTTATTCAGGACATAGGACGTGAACAGTATTCTGAGATGTGGAGGTCAGTCACGGACGGTAGAAAACCGGAAAAGAACAGAGCTGCAAAGTGTGAAAACTAGTGCTACAGAAAGATAGTGGACTGATGAAAGATGAAATGTGGAGTTTACCTCAGAAGAAGTGAGGAAATTAATGTACAGAAAACAGTAACTAGAAGAGGGGAGAGGCTGATAGCACATGTGTTACGAGATAACGGAATAGCTAAGTGGCACTAGACGGATTCTAGCAGGACCTAAACTGTAAGCGAAGCCATAGATTTCAACATATACAACAATAACGTTGATTATATGTGCTGCAGGAACTTACGAATTTAGCAGAAGTTAGTTTGCTGTTGCGGGCAGCATCCAGCCGTGTAGAAATTTCAGGCTTACTTATAGCAGCTTTTTTACAAAGCAGGCTGGAATTTGTGGCTCTGCAATTTCTTGTCCATAATGTTAAGTGTATGTAGTCGTATAGAAACAACTATGTCAGAAAAAATAGTTGAAAGACCATAAATTGCACCGAATGTAAGGTGGATTTCTGTGCAGGCTGGTCAAGCCCAGCATACACAGCACGTCATATTCCCAGCACTCACTGCTCAACATGCTTCTGCCTGATGGTTGGCGGAGTGATTACGTGGTCGTCATGTTACAGAATTTGCCTTCAACGTTACGGGGAGGAGTACATTTCCAGTGTTACAAAATCGGCTCAGTTCTATGAGAATTTGTTGCGAAGACAGTTGTAAGCGCCTACTTATGAAGTTCATTGGACGATACCTGTCGTAAAATACACTTAATTGAATTACGTTTGTCCCAATCATCAGTAACGTGAATCAAATGTGTAGCTTATCATTTCTTACGGAAAAGAAAATAATGTAATAAAGTAATTTATAAAAAATAATTACAAAATTATACTAAAATCTGATGTATTTTGAATATAAGTCTTAATTTACAGCTTTGAATTATTATATTTTGTATTTCATTTCGTTATAGACCAAGTGGGAGTGTGAATATGGTACTATTGTTCACTGTAGACATTTATTTACAAGTGTTCTCGTGCTACTTAACTTTGGTGGTCAAATAATATTCAAAACTAACATATAAACATTCAAATGCACAAATCAGGTCCTGCAGAATTTTTACTGTTTTGAATAGTTCTGCTTGTACAGCTATTGTGCTACAAGTCGTAAATGGGTTTATAGTTGTGTAGGAACTATTATTATCAATCTACAGCTATCAACAATAATACTGTTTGTATTTGTCTACTATGGGTTGTAACCTTTTCACTTCTTTTCAAATTTTCATTCCATATCTGTAGGAGATAGTAAGCTGCGGTATGGTAGAACACTTCTGAGTCAGCTGTCGTTAATGCTGTTGTGGTATTGTTTACTTTTAATCTTGTTTTATTAGAAGGATATTGTATGTAATGACTAGTGGATGGGTAGAAGCACTTTTATTGATTTAGTTTTCGAAATAACTGAACCACTCCTGAAGGGGGTGCACCCACTCTAAGGAAGGGTTATTTGTTCTCCCGGAACGCCATTTATTGTGAAACAGTGGAATTAATTGGGACTTTTTTGTTACCTTAGTCTATTCTTCTGTTTCTGGATGGTGGAAATTCGTGTTCCGGCACTCGCCTTGCAACTGCGGGAAACTACCAAAATCACTGTTGCAACGGTTGACTCGCATTACTATAATTCATTTCTTGAAAAGCTGCTTCTCCAGTACTGCCTAAATTGTTAATACGTAAATGTATGGTCCTGGTTCCAGTACTCTCGCCTCCGGAATGGTTATAGAATGATTTGTTTTGCTATGTTTGAAAGGGTAGTCAGACATTAAGTATGTTGGTTCAAAACATAAATTCTTGTTTGACTTTCGATTCACAAACAACCAGCTAATTTTTCGTTATTTTCTACGGTTATTGTTTTCCAATATTCGGAAATTGTGTAAATAACTGCCTTCTGGATCATGACGAATGAAGATGGTGAATGATGCTATAATATCTGACTTCTTTAGTTTTTCTAAGACAGCGCATCCTCCTTTATTTTAAATGAACATAAACTTAACTCATTACTGATGCATTTGGGTACCAAACTAGCTTGGATCAAATAGCTTTGTTCGGAAATGTAACAAAATGCATTACAGCATGTGAAGGTAGGAATAACATTGGAGATACACTCAGTATTATATGCAAGCGAGTTATCTTCTTTCGGACACAGTCACCACACCCTCCTATAGTCATCTCGCGTCGATAGGCAATGAATACACCAACTTTATTGCGTATTAGCAATTATGTCCGACCTCCTGCGCGAGTCTTGAAATAGCGACGAGGAGGATATGGACAGGGTCTGAGGATGGAACATGTCAACTTCATGGCCAACACAAATGACTGATACCAACGTCAGCACACAACGCCGCTGGTTTTTAAATTATTTCATTGGTGGGGCTCATTGAGAGAAGTTACTGACGAGATCTCATGAAGTAGTCTTCCTGTAGAGCACATCGCGGCACATGTTACAACCTTATGTGATTTGAAAATGGTAAAAAGTCTGAGCACCTTGAGCACACCACATTATGTGGGTTCTTATGTGGAAAATGAAATAAATACAAGATTAAGAAATCTTGATTTTCGATTTAGAATCTTTGAAACGAGACTATGACTTTCGAAGTTTTACACGTTTCACAATCGCTGCCATGAGCCGTAAAGAAGAAATGTTAAGCTTAACAACAATAACGCACATAATGTAACCAAATACGAGCTCAACTATAGCTGTTGTTGTTGTTGTGGTCTTCAGTCCTGAGACTGATTTGATGCAGTTCTCCATGCTACTCTATCCCGTGCAAGCTTTTTCATCTCCCAGTACCTACTGCAACCTACATCCTTCTGAATCTGCTTAACGTATTCATCTCTTGGTCTCCCTCTACGATTTTTACCCTCCACGCTGCCCTCCAATACTAAATTGGTGATCCCTTGATACCTCAGAACATGTCCTACCAACCGATCCCTTCTTCTGGTCAAGTTTTGCCACAAACTTCTCGTCTCCCCAATCCTATTCAACACTTCCTCATTAGTTATGTGATCTACCCATCTAATCTTCAGCATTCCTCTGTAGCACCACATTTCGAAAGCCTCTATTCTCTTCTTTTCCAAATTATTTATCGTCCACTTATCACATCCATACATGGCTACACTCCATACAAATACTTTCAGAAATAACTTCCTGACACTTAAATCTATACTCGATGTTAACAAATTTCTCTTCTTCAGAAACGCTTTCCTTGCCATTGCCAGTCTACAGTTTATATCCTCTCTACCTCGAACATCATCAGTTATTTTGCTCCCCAAATAGCAAAACTCCTTTACTACTTTAAGTGTCTCATTTCCTAATCTAATTCCCTCAACATCACCCGACTTAATTCGACTACATTCCATTATCCCTACTATCCCAACTATAGCTAAGTTGTACTAATTCACAGAAGTAAAAATTTGAAAAGCCAGCCGTTGTGGCCGAGCGGTTCTAGGGGCTTCAGCTGCAACGGTCCCTGGTTCGAATCCTGCCTAGGGCATGGATGTATGTGATGTCCTTAGGTTAGTTAGGTTTAAGCAGTTCTAAGACTAGGGGACTGATGACCTCAGATGTTAAGTCCCTTAGTGCTTAGAGCGGTTTGAACCATTTTGACATATTTGGAACAGATTCAGTACCACATTAGCCGTTTTGAATGAAATGGTCTCTGGCTGAAAAACTGGCTTTATAACTTTATAATTGCCTGAGCGATTCCAGGACCATAGGTGCAAACCTAACAGGCATCTGTGTACGAAGCAAATTTTTAAAAATTATAGCTGTGCGGGGTAGCAGCGCCGTCTCCGCCACTTGCCACGGTTCACGCGGCTCCCCCCGTCGAAGGTTCGACTTCTCCCTGGGGCATGGGTGTGTGTGTTGTTCTTAGAGTAACTTAGTTTAAGTCAGAGTAAGTACTGTGTAAGCCTAGAGACCGGTGATGTCAGCAGTTTGGTCCCATAGAACTTACCACAAATTTCCAATTTTCCAAAAATGATAATACTTTGTGACCCTGAGGGTGACTGATTATCCTGGTACAAGGCAGCCCGAAATTTCACCAGTAAACACATTCTTAATTAGGAGGAACCACGCGATGAACACTAAAAGCTTTCTTAGAATGGTAACAAGAAATTTCAGTTCCTATTGCTTAGCGTAGAATATGATGGCAGAAGAAGATAAAATACGTGAATTTTTGGCCGAAGTGGTAGTTGAAGAGAAATGTTTTTCTCTTTGATGATCCATCTGCGCCCATAGAGAGAGAGAGAGCCGTGGGCGTGTGTTTCTTTTCAGGTGTCCTGTCTCTATATTCGACATGAGAGATAAGGTGTGGAGTAAGATTAGCGTTACACGTGTCATCGACGATGAGATGATCCGACTCAAGGCATAGACTCGGATTGCGGAATGATGGAGAAGGAAATCGACAGTGTCTTTTCACTGGAACTATCCCCGTATTTGCCTTAGGCGGTTAG
The DNA here is from genome assembly GCF_023897955.1 of Schistocerca gregaria. Lineage (NCBI taxonomy): Eukaryota > Metazoa > Arthropoda > Insecta > Orthoptera > Acrididae > Schistocerca > Schistocerca gregaria. The sequence goes on from NC_064921.1 coordinate 182,737,055, forward strand.
AGAAATCTAAATGGGTATGGCAATACAGGAATATGAATCGATGTCCTCCAGAATGGGATTTTATTTTCTTACCTTTTCTCAACTCCGCTCTTGTCGAGTGAGTAAGCTGCAGCTGGAAAACTAATAGCTACGTCATCAATTCTGTATGTCGATAAAACTTCAGAAGAGCAGAATGGCGCCAACAAAGACACAGAGAAATCTAACAGTGTAACGTAAACCTATGCAGAAACTTCTGATTTCGAATTAACCTAAGTGACCTTTTAATTTTAGAAACTACCTCACGCTAAATTTGCAATCCATATCGTGTAACTAACCCACAAAACACTTCTCAAACTACTTATGTGATCAACATCTGTTACTATTATATTCACAGTCCATCATAGCGGATAGTGTTAACCCACCCATATACACTAGAGACATGCAAACAGGCAGAATACGGCGCAGCAGTCGGCAACGCCTATATAGGACAACAAGTGTGTGGCGCATTTGTTAGATCTGTTACTGCTGCTACAATGGCAGGTTACCTAGAATTAAGTGTGGTTGAATGTAGTGTTTAAGTCGGCGTGATGCTACACAGCATCTCAGAGATAGCAATGAAGTGGAGACTTTTCCGTAAGTCCATTTCACAAGTGCTCCGTGAATTTCAGGAATCCGGTAAAACATCAAATCTCTGACATTGCCGCCGCCGGAAAAGGGTCCTGCAGGATCGAGACTAACGATGACTAAAAGAAAATCTTTCAATGTGACAGGTGCAACCCTTCCGCAGATTGCTGCAGATTTCAATTATGGGTCGTCAGCAGGTATCAGCGTGCGAACCATTCAACGAAACATCATCGATAAGAGCTTTCGGAGCCAACTCGTGTGCCCTTGATGACAGCACGACAGTAAGCTTTACGCCTCGCCTGGGCCCATCAACACCGACATTGGACTGATGATGATTCGAAACATGTAGCCTGGTCGGACGAGTGTCGTTTCAAGTGATATCGAGTGGATCGACGTGAATCCATGGACCCTGCATGACAGTAAGGGACTGTTGAATTTGGCGGCGGCTCTGTAATGGTGTGCGGCATGTGCAGCTGGAGTGATATGGGACCCCTGATATGTCTAGGTACGACTCTGGCAGGTGACACATACGTAAGCATCCTGTCTGATCAGCCGAATCCATTCATGTCCATTGTGCATTCCGACGCACTTGGGCAATTCCAGCAGGACAATGCGACACACCACACGCCAGGAATTGATACAGAGTGGTTGAACACTCTTGTAAGCATAAACACTTCCGCTGGTCATCAAACTCACCAGCCTTAAACATTATTGAGCGTATCTGAGGTGCCTTGCAACGTACTGTTCAGAAGAGATCTCCAACCCCCTGTACTCTTACGGATTTATCGACAGCCCTGTAGGATTCATGGTGTCTTCCCTCCAGCACTACTTCAGACATTAGTCGAGTCCATGCTACGTCGTGTTGCAGCACTTCTGCGTGCTCTCGGGGGCCATACGTGGTGTTAGCCAGGTGTACCACTTTCTTCGGCTCTTCAGTGTATAATTTCCACTTATAAGTGGTCTCTGGCAGCAAACTTGGCGTTGTAGTTTTTTAATACATGATCGTTTTCGGGACGACAGGTCCCATGCTCAGGTGCACTTGTGCACGCAGCAAAATTTTCGAAAATTTCGATACGTAAATGCGTATGTAAAATAGCAATGTTTCCACGAAATTGTGTAGCACAGGTTGTGAAGCCTACCGGTCATAAGATCAGGTTAAAGTTCATTTGCTTGCATCCGAGTATATATGAATTTACAAAAAGTCATAGCCAGTGTCAAATGTGAAGTCAATAATATTTCCTTACTATGGAATTTTAATGCTATCAGACATTGTTGACAGCTTATTTGCAGATGAATCAAAAATTAGTTATACTGGGATTTTGTAACCATTTTCTACAAGCAATAAAGATTTATAGTGTTCACAAGAAACTTTATTTAGAAAACGAGTGAATTTTAGTCTGAAAGAACTTCGTGATGTAATAGAGCGCTCTTTTATGCACCATCACCTACATAGATCACAAAATACCCATGAGTCACAGAGTAGTATTTCGTTGTTACTCAGGTACTTCCAGAACAATGTTAGTAACGTTCACTCAGATTTACTGCAGTGGTGTTCATTTATACAATAAGTGCTTCCTTAACCTGAAGTAAAACGTTTTTCGTATAACACAGCATTTAACTATATCCCTACAGCTTCCCAGTCTCAGAGATATAATAAATGGCATACAAGTCGGCGCTCTGACCGTCTTTCGTTCGTTATTTTGAAAGGAGAAACGTTGGTGTGTCAGTAGAGTCGTATATTCTCTTGCTTCGTTGCGTTCCTCCTGAACGGAGGGATTAAAAAGTTGTGTCATGTGTTATCGTAATACTTGATTTATATTATAATGTTGTGAACATTTACTTCAATTATTTCTTATTATTCATTTTATTACTTGCCCTAATCTGATTTTTAAATGACTTTCACTAAACTGCCAGACACTATGTTCTACTTTGCCAGTCTTAACAAGATAATGCAGTTGATGTGCCGCCACTGTTGCCACATCATCAAAGACTCATTGCACAATGAAATAGAAAAAAATGGAACGCTTCTTCAGAGGCTTTAGTATATAGTCCAAAGTCCGTTTTGAGCGTCATTTGGTTACGGAATAATCCTGAAGGAAAACCTTTAGTTATCTGTTTATAGTTACGCATCATCGTGTTAAAGGTCGATGGCCACTACAGGTTTCTCCGATTTTTTGTAAAATCTATAATCGCTCCTTCTCGCTTTTGCTTCTTCTAGCCTTTACAGCCATTATTTTATTAAAAAAAGAAGTTACAGGCAAAGGAAAAGCTACTACAGTTTCCAATATTAGATTTTGTTGTTGAACGTGTAAGATAAAAATATTATATTATGTTGACTTTTTCACTATAGCTAAGAATAAATAATTACACCACACATCAAAGAAATAATTTTACTGATTTCAACCCCTTATAGTATCTTATAGTATGACGATGACGCTCTTACAGATCTTCACCTGATCCTCAGATCTGACTATGTAGTCCTTTGGTACACAAAATAAGTACTCTATCTTGGTTTCTTTTCAGAGTAATTAGTATTCACTTTTTCGCAATAGACGTTTTGAAATATGGTTTTGCAGGATATAGGGGATCTGGTTATGGTAGTGGAGGGGGCCATAATCAGTTAGTGTTAGTTGTACAAAACACACAATCTTAATTTTTCTAAGAACCACTTCATTACACATTGCCTTAAAAGGATCACATTAAAACAATACGGCTGAAGGCTTATTTAAAAAAAAAACTTGCTATATCTCCTGGGTTAAAGGCCCAAAACAGCACCAAAAACAAGATTGGCTGAAGCCCTGAACACAAGTTATGATAATTACTTTAAAGAATGCACATGGCTGAAGGCCTTACTTAAAAAAAAATTCACGAAAAAACTCAGCTGAAGGCCACATGCAAGACATTGAGCTACTCTGGGCTTAGGGCCTGGATAACAAGACTTTCTGGTAGAGAACTTATAAAAATTAGTTTTTAAACAAATCAATCTTCAAATTTTAATTGAAGTCGGCTCAAGGTCTTAATTTAAAATTAAAAGAAACTAAATTAATAGACGTCTGAAGGCCTTGCACAGTACATCAGACAAAAATGAAAATGTCTGAAGGCCTTGCACAGTACATCAGACTAAAATGAAAATCACAATCTGAAACCAACAGAGCAGTGGTGCTCAGAAGTGTTCCAAAGGTCGGCGTGAGGAGGTAGTTCTAACTTAACGTGAGGTAAGACAGGCAGCCAGGAGTAAGGTTAAATAAACCAATGGCAACCCGACCCAGGGATGGCTGCAGACTGGCCAGCAACCTAATCCTTCTGTCCTACCAAAGGTATGACAATGGAAAATATCAGCTGAGGACGAAGATACCAGCAGCGTTACATCTTCAAAATTTGAATCTAAAAACAGCCAAGGCACAATAAGCACTCTTAAGAAAAAAATAAACAACTAACAGATTGTCGAACTACACACCATCCCAGATAGCATCAACACAGCGAGGAAAACAAACTGCCAGAAAACTACGCTAATGATCATGGGAGGTAACTAGGGTGCTAATGGCCACAAGGGAGAAAATAACGTTGGTGCACTTCACTGGTAAGTAACAACTAATTTAATTGTTAAAGACTACACAATAAGATGGCTCCAAAATTTCGCTGACTCCGACACACCATGCGCTGTTGCTAGCCGGAATGGCGAAGGAAGTAGCAACTGGCAATGAACGAAGAGATGTCACAGCAGTTGACCACGCGCCGCGGAGACTTCCTCACTGCTCTGTTCCAACTGGCTGACTACATGCAGCACACAGATAGCATTAAAATAGCTGCACAGTCAAGCCACACAAGCTACACATGGTGCCACAAAAACACTTCCACTAACAAGTCAGACAATACTAAAACCATTGACTGTGGAAGAACAAGGACGAATCACAAGTCGACACACATGGAGAACCCAGAAGCGGTTGGCAACCAGATACATGGCTCAGGTTTGATAGCTATTCCATAAACATGTGATATAAACGTTGGCTTCCTCGACCATTGTCACAGACAGTAAAATTTTTCAGGGTTTCTGACTGCATTGTCAATACGTAAAACTACTGACATTTTGGTCATTGTTGCAAGTGACCTTCATCAGGTTGTTTCTGCGTACTGATGAATGATTTTTTTCCTTTATTGATTTGCGATTACCCCCAAAGGGGGGGGGGGCGTGATGGCAGCAGCTTAATATGCCGCTCTGCAGCATACAGAAGAGTTAAATAACATAACAAGAAAATAACAAACAATAAACAGAGGCGATAAAATGGTGACTTTTTAAAAACTGTAAAATGGTGGAAAGTTGTGGAAGATAAAAAAAAAGCACAGGGTTTGACGATGCTAATGAAGACACACCGTTAGCATAAGGAACAATTTAAAAAACACAGGGAGAGTCCGGTTTCTCTTTTCAGCACTTAAAAAAGGGGATGCACAACACTGAACACTCACATAAGCACTGCACGGTACAGAAGACACGACGAGGTCACACCACAGCCGACGGTAGATAGGGGGGGGGAGAGGACACCGACAGATGAGGGGGAAAAGAGGGGGATGATAGGAAAAAGCAAAAGGGGCGAGCTGATGGAGGGAGAGGACATAAAAAAGGGGGGCAGTGTGGATGCAAGAAGGAGTGGGGAAAGCAGGAGGGGAAAACAAAAGGACCTGCGGGGGGCGGGGGGGGGGGGAAATGGAGGCAAAGGGAGGGTAGGCAGGTGAAAACACGATGGAAAGAGAACTTCTGAAAGGGAAATAGGTAGGGAGGGGGAGGTGAGGATCAGAGTTCATAGGAGTAATAAGTAGAGGGCATCATCCGGGAAAGGAGATGAAAGGTGTACAGGTGGAGGGTGCATGGGCCACAACAATCAATTGATGGCAGTGGGTGAGGGTTGGAGGAAAGGAGTGACCACAGGGTGACAGAGATCAAGTTTGTGGGAGGTGTAGAGGACTCGGATATATTTGAGGAAAAGGAGGTGATGAGGGAACAGAATCAGGTCAGAGAGGTTCCACATGGGGGATGAGAGGTGCAAGGTGGAGTGCTTGGCACTCGAGGATCTGGAACGACTTATAGAATTTCGGGGGGGGGGGTTGAATGTCCAGGCAGGACTGGCATAACAGAAGATGGGATGAATTAAGGATTTGTAGGTGTGGAGGATAGAAGAGGGGTTCAACGCCCATGTCTGGCCAGAGAGGAGTTTAAGGAGACGGAGGCTATTGTGGCCTTTGGATTGGACAGAGATGAAGGATCCAGGTGAGATGACGGTCAATGGTGAGTCCAAGGTAGGTTAGGGTGGAGGAGATGTGGACAGGGTGGGCACAGATGTGAAGGGAGAAATCAAGGATTCAGAAGGAGAGAGTGGTATGACCTATGATGATTGCCTGGGTCTAGGAAGGATTGATTTTTAGGAGTCACTGGGTACACTATGTGGCAAAAATGTCAATCTTATTCTGTTAAAGGTATTGGGACCATTGAAGGGTAGGAGTGAGAGCAAGGAAGGTGGTGGCATCAGCATAGTGCCGCAGGTTGATTGGAGGGGGCTTGGGCATATCTGCTGTATACAGGAGGTAGAGGAGAGGAGAGAGGACAGAGCAATGGGGCACACATGCAGAGGGGTAGAAGGTGCAAGAATCGGTTTTATAGACTATAGCAAAGCAGGGGCAGCTCAAGAGGAAGGAAGCAATCAGATGGACATAGTTGATAGAAAGGGCATAGGTCTGGGGTTTAAACAGGAGACCAGGATGCCACCATGGTTGTAGGCAGACAAAAATGGCAGAGTGATGGGAGTTAAGGTACAGTGAGAGGAGATACATGAGGTGTAGGAGTTGGTCATTGGCATAGAATGTAGGTCCAAGGCCACATTGGGTGTTGAGGAGGAAGTGGTGTTGGTGGAGCTGGTGATGGATGGCCCAGGTAAGGATGGATTCCAAGAACGTGCTGAACTCTGAGGTGAGACAGTCGCCAGGCACAACGTTTCTTCGCAGTAAGCATGTTACAGATGTGTCGTAATTGCTGATGGTGGATGAGTGCATCCCAGTAACGAGTGCAGGGGAAGGATCAGTAGAAGCGACAGGATTCGCATAGGAGAAGGACAACCTTTTGGGGCAGGGCTGGGCAGTGAGGGGCAATAGCTTTGGTAAGGATATGGGTTGCTATGGCGTCAGTCAAGGTCAGGTGGAGGAAGGTAGCAGTTAAGGAGATATCATTGGGAGCTTTGTGAGTAGGGTTGATGCATTTGACCTTGGTTGGTATGGAGTCCCAGTAGGCATCCCAGTTGGCACAGGGGTAATCATGGACAATTGTGGAATTTCTGGCGGAGGAATGGGGTGGGGATGGCGACCATCAGAGATGGTGAGGAGAATGGGGCGATGGTCGCTGCCAGTTATGTCAAGGACTTCCTCAGTGGTGTGCCCAAGAATTTTTGGAGGGGCTAGGATTATGTCAGGAGTGGAGTTCGATTTGGCCTGGGTGTGTTGGGGGAAGGGAACAGGGTCTCCCTGGAAGGTGGTGAGGAACAGATGCGTTGGAGATCGGCGGGAGCACAGCTGTGGACATTGTGGGCTGTGGCAATCATATAGGTGGAGAAGGTGCGTTCTGTGTGGGCAAGGAAATCGTACAGGATGGGGTGTGAAGGCAGATGTAGATGGTGGCACGTGTGACAATAAGGGTGGGGAAGAAGAGGCTGAGGGTGCGATGCTCTGTGGGATTACTGAGGAGACGTTGGTGCTGATTAGGGAGGTGTTTGGGGTGGTGGAAAACAATCCTGCCAAGCACTAGGGGTATTGGTTATAGGTTTGGTGAAGTGTGTGAGGGGCTGTGGAGATGGAGTGACAGGGTTGGGGGAAGGTTTAATTTAAGATGAAGGCTTCCACATTGTGTTGATTGTGGTGAGGACGAAGAGAAATTTGTGGGCGGGCAGGGAGCGGATATTATGGTAAAGGATACTGTAACTTTGTCACACCAGGGTAGGGGAGATTTAGAGGAGGGTGGTGAGGGGGTGAAGGTGAAGTGACCCTGGGTATAGGAGTAGCTGGTATAGGTGGTGAGGTGAAACAGTGGGCAGTGAGGGTGATTTGCGAAAGGATGTGGGGCATTGGAAGGGGTGTATATTTTGTAGGACAATGGTGAAGAAGCGGATGATGTCCATTGCAGTTAGGAGAGGATGGAGCAAGTTGTTGGAGAGTATTGTCTACGTGGCAGAACGGGATGGTGAGCTCTGGGGTGATGGGAGGATGTTTTGCTTTACATTTAGAGGTGTAGGTAAGATCGGGAGAGGAGAGGAGAGGTTGGGGCAGCTTTTCAGGAAGTAGGAATATCAGCAGTGGAGACAGGTGACACTTGCAAGGAGCACTGTCACTATCGTGATACTTAAGGCAGCATTGGCAGCAGTAGGATTGAGGGGGAATAGGAGGGATGGACTCTGTGGTGTCTATTATAGATGAGGGCTCCCTCTCTAAGGAGGAGTAGGATTCGAAGAATAGTCACATAAGTCGGCCTGGTGTCATTAAAGACGTGATGGACCGAGCGGATTACAATGTTGGGAGGGGAACTGATATCCACCAACACCTCAGCTTCCATTATCATGGGGTTACGCCTTGTGATTGTGGCGGTGCAGATCGGCGGATGGTGAGGAGGTCAAGGCTGTTAGGGAGTGGAGGGGGTGTTGTAGGGGTAAGTATGGCCCATGGGCCAAATTGGATATGTGGAATTTTGGAGATAGAGGATGGGCGAGAATGCAGGTGAGGATTGAAAGAGATGTAGGGGTGAGGGATGGGGTCGCATCCATGGGGTGCGTGTGTCATGGGGCTCAGGGTTTTCTTTGTGGAGAGTGTGAGGTCAGGGTAAACATTGGCGCGTTTTGTAGGTACAGGACAGGTGGAAAAGAGGATGGAGGATGGTTTGGAGGGGGAGATGTCAGGGTGCAGGTCTTCCCTGAGGGGTCAGGAGGGGCCAGGGCGTGGGTGTGGCAAAGACTGTGGAACAGCGGACTGAGATCTGTGCTGGCTGGTTTCATGATGTAGGTGGTGCAGTGAGTAGAATTCTGAAGATGGCGATGGGGTGACACCTAAGGGTGAGAGAAAGTCGGGGATAGTGACACATGAAAACGGCGCAGGAGTGGGGCACACAGGGAGGGAAGGGAGAATGGGGATGGGGGTCAGCGGATGAGCTCCATGTCATGGTGGTTGGAACAGCAGAGTGGGAGTTAAAAATGATGGATGTAGTAGGGCGAGCCATGGTGGCGGTGAGAAGATGGGGAGTGAATATTGCGACGGCGGTGACAGCGATAGCGACGGTGACCAGACAGGAACGAGAAATATCGGGGGCAGCGAGGAAAGTGGTGGTGGCGAAGGACTGCGGCGATGGCGGGACGACAGCTCACGTGAAGTGAGTCAAATGTTAATTAAAAACAATACTACTCCATCCTGAGCACCCAGTTGTTACTGACAACATTTACAAAACTGTATTTGCTTACCTCTTTGCTTTCGTGAAGGGAGCTTCTCTGTAACAAACGAAATTTGTTCTGATAAGCAGCTGGCGTTGGTTGAGTAAGTTAATATTCGTTTACACGGCTGTCTTCCGTCTTCTGCTGCAGGTGTCGAAATCAATTACTATTATTTTTCTAGTTAAAGCTTTTCTAGTTAAAACTTACTGAAAATTATTAAAGAAGATACTTTTATCACAGTATCTCTCTACATTTTCCTATTTACAGATAAATGACACAATTTTCTTATAAAATTTGCGGAAGATTTACTCAAAGTGTTTTTGCCTCTTATTCACACATTCTGCAAACCACTGCATTTTCGTTCGCTAGTAACTGATGTGCAGTCAATTTTTGCACAATCTTAACCTCCGCTAACAATGAACGAATAAGCAGTGGTTTGTATAATATGCAAACAAGAAGCAAAAACATCGTGATAAATTGTTCACCTATTTCATAGGGAAGTATTGTTTACAGTCTGTAAATACCAAAATATAGAAACTTGTTACGTATCTGCATTTCAAGAATAACCATATAAAATGCTTTGTAGATACAAGTGAAAAGTATCTCGTGAAAAATGCTCTTTCCTTATTTGCAATAAGTTAAAACGGAACAAGGAATAACAACTGATTGCATTAGTTTGATTAACACTAACGGCCACTTTCATTAAGATACTTAACATCAAATGCGGTCTCCTACAGTTGTGGCGCAGTGTCCCATATTCCAATATAACATGCATGCGGGTTCCACAGGAACTAGTCATTTTCGTAAAACATATACGTCGAATGAGCGAAATACATTATTTATAAGGACGTTTCGACTACTGCTATTACCTAATCAGAACTTGTAACACTATGTTCAACGCTCTTCTCACTAAACTGTCCGTCAACGCTGCCAATAATGGCATAGTTTTTATTGTTACTCACACAGTACATTGTTCTACAAGTTACAAGCTTTGACCTAGTGGTAGTGTAAGCCGTAGCTTTGTTGTAGGTAAAGACTTGTAGATGACAATTTGCCCTTGGAATTCGTAAATATAATGCACTTTGCATAAATGTACGAAAGCATCCGACATTGTTTCGATACACGATCGCCAACCAGACACTGGATTTATTCATGTCACTCAAGTATGTAACGACATCTATCCAAAGATAATTAAGGAAGGATAGTGCACTGAGGTACCAGTGGGAAAAGACAGATATCAGTCTGTGATTAATTGGAAAAGTATTACGGGTGGTGGTACTGATACACGAATGAGGGCCAGCCGGAGTGGCGGTTCTAGGCGCTACAGCCTGGAGCCGCCCGACCGCTACTGTCACAGGTACGAATCCTGCCTCTGGCATGGATGTGTGTGATGTTAGGTTTAAGTAGTTCTATGTTCTAGGGGACTGATGACTTCAGCAGTTAAGTCCCATAGTGCTCAGAGCCATTTTTGAGCCACGAATGAAGTCGAGTACAAAATCATTATTCAGCCTGATATTATGTACTGTGCTTCGTTGATCCATTGCAGTCCTGAATGATAAAGCAATGACAAAAAGTTTCTAAGCAGAGCTATGCGTTTCACCATAGCGAGAGACCAGGAAAAAATAAGGAAATACACAACAAAGATAATGAAACGAAACGTTTTTTTTTTGCACACTGTGATTACAGTTCTCACTATTTTAGAAATCCCACAGTCTAGTACGAGCCGAAAAGCACATAATTTTTCAACAACGTTTCAGCGTATGCACCAACGGCCATACCATATTGAATACATGGTTCCGCATCCCATCAATCAAGATCAACAGGGTCAGGCTAGGTTCGTACCTGTAAGGGTAAGTTCTTGGAATACCATGTGCTATTGGCTCCCTTCAGTTTTCCAAAGATCTTGTCGCAGTGGTAACAACGGTTCCCGTCAGAACACCGAAGTTGGGTGCCCGGGCCAGGTCTGATTAGTGCTGTTGGCAAAAAAGGTGCAGTCATCCCTTGTGAGGCCAGTTGAGGAGCTACTTGATTGACAAGTAGCGGCTCCTGTCACGAAAACTGACAATGGCCTGGAAATCGGTGTGCTGATTACTTGCCCCGCCACATCAGCATCCATTGACGCCTGGTGGCTAACACGGTGGTCCGTCGCAAATGTTGGGCCCTCCGACGCCTTTTTTGACAGATATTTTCCAGCAAAGAAACTTTGTTCCTGCGGACGGTTAGGGTTTCTTCACACTTGTCCGGCTGCCGTGTAAACGGCGCAAGGCTGCTGTGGTGCTACTGTGGAAAATGTCAGGCCCCACAGCCACGGCCTCAGACGTTGGTAACAGCACACCAAGCCGACGAGTGGAATGGAAGCTGTGGGGCATTATTGGTGTCTACATCTAGACGTATTTAACGATTGTTATTCTAGTCTTCACAGCTTGTGTATTCTTATATGTATCGTCATATACACTACTGGCCATTAAAATTGCTACACCAAGAAGAAATGCAAATGATAAACGGGTATTCATTGGACAAATATATTATACTAGAGCTGACATATGATTACATTTTCACGCAATTTGAGTGCATAGATCCTGAGAAACAAGTACCTCGAACAACCACCTCTAGCCGTAATAATGGCCGTGATACTCCTGGGCATTGAGTCAAACAGACCTTGGATGGCGTGTACAGGTAGAGCTGCCCATGCAGCTTCAACACGATACCACAGTTCATCAAGAGTACAGACATGCGTATTGTGACGAGCCAGTTGCTCAGGCACCATTGACCAGACGTCTTCAATTGGTGAGAGATCTGGAGAATGTGCTGACCAGGGCAGCAGTCGAACATTTTCTGTATCCAGAAAGGCCCTTACAGGACGTGCAACATGCGGTCGAGCATTATCCTGCTGAAATGAAGGTTTTCGCAGGGTTCTAATGAAGGGTAGAGCCACGGGTCGTAACACATCTGAAATGTAACACTGCAGAAAGTGCTGTCAATGCGAACAAGAGGTGACCGAGTCGTGTAACCAATGGCACCCCATACCATCACACCGGGTGATACGCCAGTATGGCGATGACAAATACACGCTTCCAATGTGTGTTCACCGCGATGACGCCAAACACGATTCCGACCATCATGATGCTGTAAACAGAACCTGCATTCATCCGAACAAATGACGTTTTGCCGTTCGTGCACCCAGGTTCGTCGTTGAGTACATCATCGCAGGCGCTCCTATCTGTGGTGCAGCGTCAAAGGTAACCGCAGCCATGGTCTCCGAGCTGATAGTCCATGCTGCTGCAAACGTCGTCCAACTGTTCGTGCAGATGGTTCTTGTCTTGCAAACGTACCCACCTGCTGACTCAGGGATCGAGACGTGGCTGCACTATCCGTTACAACCATGCGGATAAGATGCCTGTAATCTCGCCTGCTAGTGATGCGAGGCCGTTGGGATCCATCACGGCGTTCCGTAATAGACTTCTGAACCCACCGATTCCATATTCTGCTAACAGTCATTGGATCTCGACCAACGCGAGCACCAATGTCGCGATACGATAAACTGCAATCGCGATAGGCTACAATCCGACCTCTATCAAAGTCGGAAACCTGATGGTACGCATTTCTCCTCCTTACACGAGGCATCACAACATTGTTTCACCAGGCAACGCCGGTCAACTGCTGTTTGTGTATGAGAAATCGGTGGGAAACTTTCATGATGTCAGCACGTTGTAGGTGTCGCACACCGGCGCCAACCTTGTGTGACTGCTCTGAAAAGCTAATCATTTGCATATCACAGCATCTTCTTCCTGTCGGTTAAATTTCTCGTCTGTAGCACGTTATCTTCGTGATGTAGCAGCTTTAATGGCCAGTAGTGTACCTTCCTACATAATTTTTATCATGGTTGAGGTAGACCTAGTAGTATTATTTGCATTACCACCTGACCGATCCATTTGATGTGAGAAACCTTAGAATTTATTAATGACACAATACTTACAAGAAATGTTTGGACAGTGTTATTCAAAGAATTATGTTGTGACTTTCCAGAACTGGGTCAGAAAAATCCTGTGGCTGCCTTGCGCAGAAATTCTATTTTCAGTAAAAAGTAAGAATTTTGGTATGTAAGTATAAACCGCTACCTAACTGAAAACAGATCTCCAGATGATGCTCTACTGCCCACTGCACATTTTGAAAACGACAACGAAGAATTAAGGAACACATCTCTCCACAATTTAAGAAGAAAACAACTACATAAACAACTGAACCCACTTGGCTCGAGAGACGTTTTCAATTCTCCAATATCTGAAGCGACGAATGAAAGTTTAAGGCCAAAAATCGAGCCTGGGTCTCTTGTGTACGTAGCAGATGCTGTAACCACTACGCCAACTGGCACAGCAATTTTGCACTACTGCGCAGGTTGTCCTCCTAGCACACCTCCGAACTCATTCCAAATCCCCATCCACGCCTTATTCCCCTTGATATTCCCCCTCAATTCGAGGTGCATTGCTGAGACTCTCTGACTATACTGGAACAGCACCTAAGTATCGAATGATGTTTGAGACACGAAAAAATTTCTATGGCTGACATGGTCATTTTACACTCTTATTTGAGGGCTGCATGTATAAAAGTTTAGATTTACGCAAAATATATATAATATAAACATGCAAACAAAAAACCAGAGAAAATATTGTTAGTGAATATGTGTGTCTTACGCTCACACCAGATCTCTGTGTCACCAAATTCAGCTCGCTGACCCTCGCTAAGTCCACCAGGCCACTTTCATAGTATACACTCTACAATCAGGTACAGCATAGTTTGCATAGGACCACCATAGTCACACGCCAGGGTATCTTTGAACTCCTATTCATATGAACCGGCACCACATCTTGTGTGTACTGCATTGAATCGATTCATGGGTATTCACAGTTTTCTGGGAAGAACAAATCCATTCACACGTTAGTTAAGGTCAGTTATAAGATGAGAATTACTCCGAGGAAATTTCTCCCAAAACTCTTTCTATTATTGCCGGCCGCGGTGGTCTCGCGGTTCTAGGCGCGTAGTCCGGAACCGCGCGACTGCTACGGACGCAGGTTCGAATCCTGCCTCGGGCATGGAAGTGTGTGATGTCCTTAGGTTAGTTAGGTTTAAGTAGTTCTAAGTTCTAGGGGACTAATGACCACAGCAGTTGAGTCCCATAGTGCTCAGAGCCATTTCTTTCTATTCTTGACAGACATCACATGCAAGAGGCACATCTCGCTTGCCCACGGTGAATTTCTGGATTTGAGCCTTCTGGCAGGTGTATTCTGCAGTCGATTACATAGAAGTTAGTTCTGGTGAGCGAAACGCTTTTGGAAGTCTCTTATTGATGCTGTTTCTCATTTTATTGAAGGAGGTGCCAATTACATAATACAAGTAGTCGTGGACGTGGTGTAGATTTAGTAGTGCCACTGATTATTCACATTGCCTGATCCAATTTTTCGTCAAGTTTGCGTATAGGTGCATTATTTTTCCATACTGAAGCACAATATTCTGCCATGGAATAAACTAACACTAATGTTGCAGTATGAAGAGTATCTGCATTGGCACTCCCTCCTGAGAAACCAGGTTTCTGACAACATCGCTTCTGGTGTTCATGTCTTTTGCTACGTTTTGTTTTTAAAGGTAAATATCCAGTCTGAAATGATCCCGAAATATTTTGGGTATGGGTTATGTTACAGAGAGGCGTATCTGAACGCTACATTTAATTTGCTTTTTACCTCACGGTTATGAAGATATGAAGCATTTAACGCCACTTTAAATGGATTTGGCTCCAAACTCTACTTCTTGAAGTAGTCGCCCATTATTTGTAAGTCGGAGGCCAAGCTTTCTTGCTTGGTAAGCTAGTGGTAGGTGTTCACAAACTGCACCCTTTTAGCCCTAGTGTTGGGCATACAGCTGATATAAAGATTAAAAAGGGTTGGTGATTACACAGAGCGTTGCGGTAGCCCATCATTTGCTATCTTTGTCTCCAAGACACCTGAAATCGTCTGTTGCTAAGCGTGCTATCCATTATATTAACCAACTTTTTAAATTATATGATTTTTGAAAATGTAGGTAGCGGGACACAGAGCCATAAAGTTGTAGCGGCACTACCGTTTGGAATAGGAAAAGTCAGTTTTGCTGCAATATTTCTGAGCGCACAAGTTACAGCCAGGCGTGTGCCTGCTTACAGTGAATTACGCTCACCAGCAGTTGCGAAGTAAAATAGAGGCTACAGGGGAGCAGAACCTCTGGAAAAAGTACACGCAGCGGTTTGCATGGCGCAAGTCACAGGCAGAAGGGGCCCACTGCCGAGTCTAAGTGTTATGAGTATGTGATGCGGCGCAGCGCGTTTAGCCAGACAGAGGCGCTCAGCTGCATTTAAATATGTGCTGGTTCACTAACAAAGCATGCGAGTGTAGCAGCTCTCCTGGACGACGTGGTGTGTCACAACACCGCCTACACACAGTAGCAGATGGGGCGCCAAAGTTCCAGACCAAGGCGGGTCGCTGGTTCGACCCTCTGAGGCCAGCGCAGGGTCTGTAGGCAGCCAGCGGCGGACCACTCCACGGCTCGCTACCTCGAGAAGTCGTCTTCACTCCCAACACGCACTGGCGAAATCCAGGGCGACGTCCCCAGATTGCCGAGCGGGATTAGCCAAGCGGTCTAAGGCGCTGCAGTCATGGACTGTGTAGCTGGTCCTGGCGGAGGTTCGAGTCTTCCCTCGGACATGGGTGTGTGTGTTTTTCCTTCCGATAATTTAGGTTAAGTATTGTGTAAGCTTAGGGACTGATGACCTTAGCAGTTAAGTCCCATAAGATTTCACTCACATTTGAACATTTTTGGCCACAGATTTGGACACTGGATCGCGGGCGCTCGTTGTCGCCAGGTTGTTAGCCGTGCCGTCGAGGGAGCACGCCACGGGTCGCCTTACAGCGGGCGGTGCTGCGGCAGCCAAGGGGAAGGCCGCTGAGTCGGCTGCCGGAGCACCCTGACGACAGCGCAAGTCCGCGGCCTTATAAGGCCGACACACAGCTGTGGGTTGCACGGGCCGCTGAGGCAGCCATTCCTCCCCAGCCGTTTCGCAGACAGCAAAGTGGTGTCACCAGCATTACAGGACCCGGTGACACAGACCGATAGGAATGGAGGCACCGTAGTTAGAAGCAATAAATCACTTTTAAAACTCGGACAAGTCTTAATACGGTGCCTTCTATCTCTTTCCGCTACATTTGGTGTGGCTGTTACATTCGGTGTCCGAATTTGACACTGTGTAGTAGCAACTTCTGTCATTAGATCAACAATTGCTATTGCAACCTTTAATTTCCGTTGGTACCTTGCTTCGACAAAAGATGTTAGTGCCAATAAGAGATCACAGGAACTGTGATTCTTTCGAAAACCTTGTCAATTACTGGTTGAATTCTTCTAGTAGTTCTTAATCTACACTACTTAGTGATATTTGTCTGTAATGTGATGTTTTGCTGCCATCTTCACCAGACGTTTTTATGGCTATTTCCTTGCAGCCCTAAATTTCGCTGGCAATATTCCAGTGATCATAATCATATTAAACAGCTGTAACAGCCACTCCTTAGTTCGCAGGCCTGCGTTTTTCAGGAAATCTGATTAAATTTTGTCAAAACCAACCTCTTTCTTTGTAGGCACACTTGCCAGAGCTTCCTCAAGGGCAGTCAGTGGTGTAAGATGCTGTCATTTGTATCATCATCCTTGTATCCCCGAGCTTGGTGATGACTATTAATGCCTCCAACGTAGATGCCAAGGTCAGAATAAAGTCTGAATGGGGGTGTGGCTCAAATCAATACTGGAGGTTTATAGATGTTACTAATAGAAGACCGGCATGTCATTACAGCCAAGATAAGAATGTTGTCTGTAGTCAAGCGTATCCATCCTAACATATGTTGCTATTCCGTACGCATGATGTACATCGTGAAGAGCATCTAGTAATCTATATTCGGTGATTTTTCCTCTGCTTTGGAGATCACTGTATTCTTATAGAGTAATTATGTCCGCATTGTTCTCACAGCAGAAAGGAGAGATATATTCACATCAGATTTTAGTGATTCCTACGATATTCTGGTAACAGAGCACCAAGATTTTACCAATTGTCAGAATTTTGGGGTATTGAGGAAGACCATTTGAATTTATTGCTATAGTTGCCAAATTTGCTGTGTTGCAATGCCAGTTGGAAGGATTAGCCAGTGAACCACTGTTTCCCAGGGGACGTCCGAATGTGATAATGATATTTAGCACATTCTTTGGGAAGGCTCATTCCTTGACCCCTAGTGGAGTAATATAGTACCATTTCATTAAAGCATTTATTCCTCGGTTTCAGGTAGGATCACCCACTTCGTTCTGTGCTGAGATGCCATTCCAGTAGAGTTGGAGAGCCTCTGTTTAGTGGGAATGCCAACTGGCTGAGGTTTAAAAGGGAATTCGGATCGATCAGGGAGGCGTGCAAGGGTTGTCCACGCTTTTCTTATACACTTTGAAATAATGGATTTCCAGCTGAAAGTATTACAAAACTGGTCAGCAATTAAAAAGAGCAAAGAAGGATCAGTAAATGCAAGTGTGGCGGCTTATCGCAGTACATCTCATGGACAGTATTCACCAAGACTTCAGAGGAACATTTTACTCAAACATATTAAAAGCATTTTCTTTAACGTTGTTTTGAATTTGAAATTTTCATTATTTCAATAGAGGTGTATTTGATTCTTAAGTATCTAACAAGTATGTAGAAATGTTAATGGTCCATTGATTTACTCATCTTCAGTGGAAATCGGAGATCTGTATAAATTCTTGAAAGGGGTGAACTTCTTAGACAAGATCTCTTGTAAACAACTTTCATTGTCAATTACTATTATCGGTAAGGATCGTTAATGTCTTCAGACTTTAACCGCATTTGTACAATACGAGATACAATTGCGTATCATAGCGGTTGCATTGTAATAGCAGACCGTGTTACAATACACCCAGATAAAAGATTATTACACGTCTCGTACACCAGCTGTACAAGTATCGTTTCTAAAATAGCGTCAGAAATCTGAGGGACGAGATGCAAAACGTAAGAAAGCTACAAAGGTGGCAGTCTCTGGAGATCATCTGGAAGGAAGTTATCATTGAGGCTGAAACAGGTCCTGGCACAAAATTTCATCTCGTGTTTTAATAACTTAGGCAATACTAAGTATATCTCTTGTGTTAATCTATTGATCAAACAAAACATATGGCACTATAAAGCACTTGCTGGGCTACCTATAAAATGAGATAGGTGTGGTGTCACCGCCAGACACCACACTTGTTAGGTGGTAGCCTTTAAATCGGCCGCGATCCGGTAGTATACGTCGGACCCGCGTGTCGCCACTATCAGTGATTGCAGACAGAGCGCCGCCACACAGCAGATCTAGAGAGACTTCCTAGCACTCGCCCCAGTTGTACAACCGACGTTGCTAGCGATGGTTCACTGACTAAATTCGCTCTCATTTTCCGGGACGATAGTTAGCATAGCCTTCAGCTACGTCATTTGCTACGACGTAGCAAGGGGCCATTATCAGTTATTATTGATATTGTGCATCATGTACCGTCCAGAGCGACGTTCGTCATTAATGGATTAAAGTTAAGTATTCCACCAGCTACAACCGTTTTTCTCAATTCTAGTTCCCTTGTCATGTTCCAGACCTCACGCCAGTCTGCGTGAGCTCAAACGCGTGCATTTCGGCCCCCTGCCAACCATAACAATAGGTAATTCACTAGTTAACGAAAGGTAACATCATCCGGCACAATATAGGTGGCCCCTGACCTTAGAAAAATGCAGTTGGAGCTGCCAATTACACGTTACTCACTTCAGAGGTAGCTGCCATATGAGGTAGGACATATTTAATGTCAAAATATGTTTTAAGAGGACTGGAAGCAGCATGGCTCGAAGTCTACATGCTGTAGCTGTAGAAGGTGCTGAACAGCTGCAATTACATACATACACGTGTGAGTATGAAATGAATATGCGATGCATAACCCCATGGAAACTGACCATTTAGGTAACCAAGTGCATTTTTATAATGCAATTTTGTCTGTGAATCCTGTCATAGGGGCTGTATGAAAAAAAGAATTACGCCTGTTAGTCCCGTTAGACTGTAAAGTATTTAATTGCTGTGTTTGGTTTCTTACAAGACTACAAATCAGTGATCATCTTAATTCTCTTACACCGGAACCACTGTAGAAAGGGAATGCGGCTTCCTGAAAATACTACGTGATTGCTGCCTTGCAACTTACAGAGCTGAGTTAGATTCATAGGATAGTTAATCATGATGTTGTTGTGATCTTCAGTCGACTCGTTTAATGCAGCTCTCCAAGCTACTCTATCCTGTGCAATCTTCTACATCTCCAAGTAACTACTGCACTCTACAGCCTCCAAGCTGCCCTCCAATGCCAACCTAGTGATCCCTCGATAGCTACCAAACAATCCCTTCTTCTAGTCAAATTGTGCCACAAATTAGTCTCCCCCCCCCAAATTATATTCAGAACATCCTCATCACTTACGTGATTTGCCCATCTATTTTTTAGTATTCTTCTGTAGCAGGAAATTTCGAGATCTTCTATTCTCTTCTTCTCTAAACTATTTATCGTCAGTGTTTCACATCCATACATGGCTGCACTCCATACAAATACTTTCAGAAAAGATTTACTGACACTTAAATCTATACTTCATTTTAGTAAATTTCTCTTCTCCACAAACGCTTTCCTTGCCATTGCCAGTCTACATTTTATATCCTCTCTACTTCAACTATCATGAGTTATTTTGCTTCCTAAATACCAAAACTCCTCTACTACTTTAAGTGTCTTATTTCCTAATCTAATTCCCTCAGCATCACCTCATTTAATTCGACTACATTCCATTATCCTCGCTTTGTGTTGCTCATGTTCATCTTATATCCTCCTTTCAAGATACTGTCCATTCCGATCAACTGTTCTTCGAGGTCCTTTGCTGACTATGAAAGAATTACATTGTAATCGTTAAACCTCAAAGTTTTTATTTCTTCCCCATGGATTTTAGTTTCTACTCCAAATTTTTCGATTGTTTCATTTGCTGCTTGCTTAATATACAGATTGAATAACAGCGGGAATGGGCTACAACCCCGTCTCACACCCTTTTCAATCACTGCTTCCCTTTCATGCCACTCGACTCTAATAACGGCCATATGGCTTCTGTACAAATTGCAAAGAGCCTTTCGCTTTCTAAACATTCATGGTGGTGTCTGATTGTACTATATCGTGTCTCCCTACCACTTTCGCGCAACGACGCTCTGAGCGTGTTTTTTAGGGAATTAACTAGTTTGAACCTGGGACCTGTTGCTGGTAAGGAGACGCCAGACCACACATGACATGTAGAATTCAGAAGAGTTCAGTGAGACTAGCGATGATATAACCAAATACTAAATGATCTCAGCGTCAGCTCCACTGCACTCCCTGTAAAAGAATCTTAATTCTAACTAAATATAGTGGAAAGGGTTCAAGGCTTTCCTATTTTTAGTTAGCTGGTAAAATAACGTCGAAAAAGCAGTTAAGTTTACCATTGGAAATTTATTCTATTCACAAAAAATCGTTTATAAATTGCACTATTGATAAAAGGAAATGTTTTAATACAGGATGGTAAAAAACCAACTGCGTTCAACAAAAATGTGAACGAATATTCCCTGAATGGGTTTCCAAGTTCTACAATCGATCGAAGGGTGACCTATGCCATATCACGTCTATAATCTAGGTTTAATTTAAGTTTCACAAGAGAGAAAACTATTTACCTGTCGTAAATTACAGTGGCTGATGTGGTTTCTCAATAACTATAAAATAGAAAAATCATCGCGTTTCTGATCTGTTCTTCAAGTGGCAAATGTGAACACCATGAGTTTCAATTAACGATCACCATTAGTATTACGCAAAAAGGAGGTGTAACAGATGAGACTTCTGCAGTTCTGAGTGAAGCCTTATGCGCTCAAAAATGCGGCATCGCGTGCGTTCATTACCTTGTCGGTGTTTAAGCAGCGTCAGGGCGGCAGCGGCCGGCGCAGCAGCCATCCAGCTCGCCGTCTCGGAACCAACTCTTCGCTAACTTCTCCTTACTACAATTTACCGAAGTTAGTTTAAAAAAACTATCTGGCTATCTTTTCATCTGACCAATCAGGGTCTCAATGTTAACCTTAAGCTCCGCCTACAAAAATTCTGTCCATCCAATAAGAAACGTTATACTTTTCGTGGTGGGGCAATGTTTTTAAAGTTTGCAACGTAACAGAGACGCTAAAAAGTCTCACGCTAAAACCTGCAGCTAGTGTGGTCCTTTTAGCGTTATCGTAAGATCTATACTGCTCTTCTGGAGGGCTCTATCTTTTAACATGGGCTGGAGGATTGTCCTAATGTAACAGACACGCGAAAAAGTCTCACGCTAAAACTTGCGGGTGGTAGTGGCCCTTTTTGTGTTATCGTAAGATCTATACTGCTTTTCTGGAGGGCTCTAGCTTTTAACATGGGCTGGGGGTTGTCCTTGACATACCTGAGACGCGAAAAAGCCTCACGCTAAAACGTGCGGGTTGTATAGTTGTACAGGTAGGCTCGCGGCGTGGGTGCCCAGCCCCTACCTTTTCTAGCTTAACACGGTTCTGCTCTCGGCTTCTGTCCTCGTTTCTCCCCTCGGAACTGCGTCTGCCTCACGGTGGGAAGGTACGACATGCATTTAGGCATTCTTGTGTTAGTCTGTGGTATTCCATTTGCTCACTCGTTACTCGTATTACTTTGGTTAATTTAATGTGACGATTTATTCGGAGCTATGTGACATACTACTGGATTTGCTTATCATGTCAGGGTTTTCATGTAAGGTGTTGGATTTGCCTGACACCTTACAGCTTCCTGTATTTGACCCCTGCCACATTCAGAATTTGAAAGACAGTATTCCAGCCAACATTGTCAGAAGCTTTCCTTACGTATACAAATGCTAGAAACGTAGGTTTGCCTTTCCTTAATCAATTTTGTAAGATAAGTCGTAGGGCCAGTATTGTGTCATGTGTTCCAACGTTTCTACGGAATCCAAACTAATCGTCCCCAAGTTCGGCTTCTACCAGTTTCTCCATTCATCTATAAAGAATTCGTGTCAGTATTTTGCTGCCGTGACTTGTTAAACTGATATTTCGGTAATTTTCACACCTGTCAACACCTGCTTTCTTTGGGATTGGAATTTTTATGCTCTTCTTGGAGTCTTAGGATATTTCGCCTGTCTCATACATCTTGCCCACCAGATGGAAGAGTTTTGTCAGGGCTGGCACTCCCAAGGGTATCAGTAGTTCTAAGGGAACCTTGTCTACTCCCAGAGCCTTGTTTCGACTTAGGTCTTCCAGTGCTCTATCAAATTCTTCACGCAGTATCATATTTCCCATTTCATCTTCACCTACGTCCTCTTCTATCCCCATAATATTGCCCTCGAGCCAGTTAATCATATGAGATCGATAATATAAACATGCAGTGAACTAACCTATGGAATGAAATATGGGTGGACAAAAGTCTAAGGTTATGTAGGAGTAACGTAAAATCTACCTCGTGGCTAATGTTTAGTAAGTGCGGTGGATGCCACGATCTTCAACTGCTTATCATCGACGTATGATATAAATATGAGAAATAAAATGTGTAAGAAATACGACCTGATATGTAGCTGAAGGTTTACAACTGCTAGTTCAGTACTTCATACAGCTTCTGAACTCCTTGAATTTAAAAGTGTATGTTGAACCTGTAGCTGGCATTTCACTATAGCTCGATACATACAGATCCTGATAATTGCTTGTACCTAAGTGACACATACAATAATAAACCAACAACTATTAATGCACGATATCGTAGCACACAGTCTGTGTACGGGCTCAATGAAACAATGGTTGACAAGATAACTGTATTTAATTATATGTGAAAAAGGGAGATAGGGGCATTTCGCTACGGAAAGTAGTTCATAGGACATCATGAAATATTTTGAAAAATTTATAGCCAATGTATTCTGTCTGGTTATTAAGTACATTTCTTTATACCATTTCTTGTGACAGTATATCCGTAAGTTATCTAAAATTGCCTTTAAGGACATTGGGGAATAGTTTCATTTTATGATTCGTGCTAGTAAAGGCATCTGCTATTATACTTCATTTTACCTCAGTATAATTTCAAATTATATGAATGCCTTCGCAGATCTGTTTACCGGAAGTCGGAATTGACAATAAATGTTGTTTACAAGCGCTATTGGTTAGGAAGTTCACCTTCTGAGAAGCAATATTAAAGTAATTTGAAAGAGTTATGAAAATCACAATAAAATATAAAAGGTGTAATATTTTCAGTCATTTGATTTTCTCTGCGAACATGTGTATACATTGCACATATTCTTTGAAGGACGTGCTGGCGTTGGACTGAATCCTCTATTCTTACGTATAGATCGTTAAAAATTTGCACATTCATCGTAAATTTGTCAGCATCATTTCACAAGTCCTCAACAATTTTTATAAATGCCACAAAATCGTCTCTTCTCCCGTTGATGGGTTGAATCCAGTGCGTCCTATTTCTTGTTCTTTCCTTGAGGTGTTTATGAGAGACTTCCACGTTAGTAATTTATTGCGACACAGTTACATAATTCTATGCCACATATTAGCATCGTAGTATGTTTTCAGATACGCACGTCGTGCTCCTGTCCCCATACACTATCAGGAGCTGTCGCCACGAGTTGACGCTCGCCGTTTATATGGCTGCCGTACCATAACTTTCAGTGTCCTTCCGGAATACAATAAGCGAGTTGAACGGCTATGTTTCAGCAACAGGTTCTGTAAATCCATGGTTCTGGAAACAACTTTGCTTGACAAAGTATATATTCTATCGATCGTTGTTAACCCATTACTGGCCATTGTCCCTTTTTTGGGACGCGTATATTTTACTTATTTCTACGCAAGCAATGGAGCTTTTAGACTTTATTGTTGCACCAGTGGGTTCAACTAACTACTATAATGCCTGTAGATGTAAAATAAATAACTTTTTTCTAAGTACTTCACGTCATGAAAATTATAAACTTGCCGATTTTTTGTTCTCGCACTTGGCAGCTCTGTATGTCTGCTGGTACTTCCTCGACGACAATGAGCTGTGATTTAGGTGCCTGGGTGTGTTTGTTATGAACATATTGATGTCCACGTAAGATTAAGTATACTTCAGATTTTTTCAAGTAAGTGCAATATCGATTTATTTTATGCGTCCCAATAATGGGACAATGGCATGTTACACTATCATTTATTGTTGCTGTGCCCTATTCTTGTATACACGTATTATACAGAGAAGACTTGCATGTTATGTTCTTTATATCTGCTTTTTTTCATGCTCTATTCGAATTATACGATTCCAACAGGATAAAAACATGCCGCGTGGACTTACACTTGAAGAAATTCAAGCAGAACTAGCGAACCATCAAGAGAGTGACGATGAAGATAATGAAGTAGAATTGGCGATTATTCCACCCGATGCAGATGTAATAACAGATGAAGAAGACAATGACGAAAATGTATTGAACAATGAGTCTGTTGTACAAGATGTAGCAGGTACTTTAGAGAGAGGCTCTCACTTTTGGATGCCTGACAGAGAATAGTGATGTTTTACCTATCAAAGAAAACAGGATCAGTACCAAAACGCAGAGGGCCACAAGGAAGCAAATTGATGGGAGGACTTGTGAGCACAGATGTACGACTAGATCCACGAAATCAATTCACTGTGCCCTGTAAAACACACAAGAGAGTAAAACACAGAAGAGATGTGCTTACTGCAAGAAAAGAAAACAACAAAAATTTGTGATAGGTGCAATGTTGGTGTACACGACAAGTGTTTTGCTTCATTTCATACTTAATAGACATTCAATAATATCAAAACATTCTTTCTTTAGTGTTTGTGTTGTTTCTTACTATATTATTAATGGAGAATAAGGTAGTGAATTTGGATAGCGCATTTGGCCAATGTCCCAAAAATGGGACGGTCTGTACTTTTTGTTCTAATAAACTAAAAATTTTCAAAACAACTTTTTATTCAATTCATCACTCAGTGTAATGTATTTATGTATAAAAGTTTGCAAAAAATGATCCAATAGAGTTTTGGCCAGTAATGGGTTAAGTAACTGGTTTGGAAACATTACATCATATTTTGTTGATCAAGGAGCTTGTTATTTTTCAGTGATTGAATCTAAGCATGGAAATAGAGTGAAATTGCTCTTCCTCTGTTAGCTTGAGTCCCTAACCAATATAACTTCTTCTTCAAAGTTATAACGTTATTTACATGTATCCTTTTTTAAAAACGTGAAGATTGTTGTGGAAGTACCTTCTGTGGTATCCTATAGAGGTCTCGTTGCCACACCAAAGATGGTGGCGCGAATCGATACCACAGACATTAGCGAGGGCCAGCAGAAACCCGTAACGATTTGTGGGATGCGCTCCTTGAAGTCCATGCCTCCCCTATCAGCTCTGCAGCGCTTTCTCACTGAGGTCAATGTAGTGCTAAGCTATCAAGTGCACTGGCTATTTCGTGACCTCATCTGATGGAGTAGGACATAGTACTACGAAAGAGCAGTTTGTTAGTACATCAAGCCGTGCTTTACTAGTCCACGACCGTTGTAAATATTCCTGTACTAAATTGTGGCAACAAGGTTTGTCGAATTTGAGCAAATCTTATATTCATTTATATAACAAAGTGGACTACTAATATTTGGTGTGCTGCAGTATAATGAGCTTTCTCGCATGGCAAAAAAAAAAAGTTGGCAAATGAAAGTTCCTCCATCTAGTCGGAACACTTAAATCCTACAGTTGTCATATGCACGTCAAAAACGATTCCATATTTTATTATTCTGTTGTATATGGTATTTTAAACAATGGTGTAGCTGAAATGCAATTAAGATAGCAGCTGCTCCTGTCCCAACAAACGCAGTATTAGATAAACACAGAATACTTTTGACAAGTGTGTTTCATCTCTCTAAAGATGCAATTTATGGTCAGAACAAGTTATTTGTAGCAACACCTTTCACTTCATTGTCAGTTGTGGCCATAGGAGATGTTTCATGGATACAGAGCAAATAAATGTATCCAGTACGTAATTACATTTAATGTAACTTATATTCTTCTTAAACTACTGCTATGAACTAATAAAGGGGAATTAGTTAAGATGTGATGTTCTGCTACAGCAATTAGGTAAGGGGATGCTTGTTAAATGCCAAAAGTCTAAAGTGTGCAATAGTATCAAAACAAAATAAAATTTAGCTGTTGCTAATATTAAAATATTATGAGATATTCTGTCAGTTACTTAAGCACCCAGTTCATCCACGATATTTCACCTATAGAACGAATAGAGAGTTGACCTGTCCGATTTTTTAAATTTCCTAGCATTTTATATACCCGTAGATAATATGCTTTACCACAAAATCAATAGCTCTAACGGTGTCCTACTAGCTGAGACATAGTCACCCATTACATCCTTTTTATTATTTTCTGTTAACGAGAGTGAGCTGCCCGAGCTGCTTAAAACAACGTGAGGATTCTGCTGATCTGCACTTCGTTCCACGATGCTTTCTGAAGAGGATGCTGCTACTTGACAGTTTTAAACGCTGATGGTGGTCGCCAACATATCTAGTCTCGCTGCCCGAGCTCAGTCGATTGGTTCAACCAGCGCTGCAGCGCAAAACGATTTCCTCTTATATATCTTGTATTAGATCAGCGTTTCGCTGTTCGCCTCTCAATTAGTGGAAGTACGTAATTTTCTAAAAGCGTTACACAAATTCACTTGCCACAAAGTGAGATCAATTTCGGTCGTCATACACTGCCACATGTCGATGGGTATTTAATCAAGTGACTCTTCCCTATCTCATCGCATGTCTGCAAGCGACTATCAAATTTAAACAAGGCAATTCAATCATCAGGCCGCAAACACGATACGGCTACGTCTATTGGCGAATGAAAACTTCGCTGACGTGTTGATGCACTCCTTCGGAGATTCCTGTCACTGTTAATTATTTCCCAGCAAAATGGCGTCGTGTGTAACTAATGACAGGACACTTCAATGCTTGTCTGCGAAGCTTCAGTACAGCGGCAGTTGCGAGCAGTGATGGCTCCTCTTTTCCATAGTAGAGGCCGCTCAGACCTGGAGGATTTTCTGCGGCCTCTGTCCCTGCTGTCCACACTAGGTGGCGTGTCGCTGTCCAGACCCACACGGCCACTGATGATAGCGTGTGCTCGCGCCTACAAGACTGCACTCGTAATGACTATGATTTACCTCGGTTTCGCTGGCTCGAATCATGTGCTTTATGATTTGAGAATGCATACGTCGACCTACTGGGCTCTGACAGGAATACTCATCTGCGTGTTGTGTACTGCAAGCACGACCATGTGCATTCTGACTTGTCCACCGCGACGATGCCCCAGTTTTGTGGAACTCATTACGGAAATTCAACGGGCAGACGATCTGTTGGAAAGACACAGATTGCAAGGCAACGAGAGAATAGAGTATTTCTTGGCTGTGAGCTTGTCTGTAATAAGCGTACATTTTGTTGGCACCTGTAGTTTTTGTGCAGTTAAAGCAGCACCTTTCTTTGCCCTTATGATAGTGCATAACTTCATAATGTCACTGATATTACTACAGTTTGCCACAGCTTGTCTCCTTCTCGGTCAGAGGTTCAGGTGGATTAACTGGGCGTTACTCACTGAACTGGGTTCCGTCTTTCCCAAACAGACACCATCTGTTGGGGGTGGACAGTCCAACATTTGTATAACAGCGTGGAAACAGTCGTATTCCACGCGGCAGGTGACAATAAAGCGATTGATGGAGTTTAGAGTTCTCCATATGACGCTGTCTAAGCTCGCAGTGTCTCTTAACGACATGTACAGTCTAAGACTTTTGATGTCTGTAGTGCAGACTCTCTTGTTGACTACACAGATTGTATTTTTCATCATTAGCATCTTAATGGATTCATTTTATAGATCACTGATAACAATGGCAGTTTCCATAATCTTCTTTGCCCTGTTATTTATGCAGATGACAGTTTTAACTGTAGCTAGTCAGTCAACATTAACAGAGGCAAAGGAAACAGCGAGACTTGCCGAAGAACTGGTAGTCTGGAACGATGCAGGTTTGTGGTAGTGAAATATACTCGTCTATGTATCTGTGCTTAAATTGAATCTAGCAATATAACTAAAAAATTGTCTGTTGCATTGCAGCTTTAGCAGTTTGAATATATTCACACCTAAAAATCAGATGTCTCTGATAATATACAGGATGTCTCAGCTGTCTTGTCCACCCAAAATATCTCTGGAACAATAACAGGTATTGGAAAACGACTTTCACCGGTATCAATGTAGAGCTGGGGCCCATGAATTTACATATTTGGAAACATTCAAAAACTAAACATATGTGTTTTTTAACACAAACTTATGTTTTTTTTAAATGGACCTCCTATATTATTTCCTCAGCAATCCATTGCATGACAAAGCACGTACACAATGGCGTTGATTGCATCGCAATATTCCCATTACATTCCGAGATATTGAGTCGCGAAGGTGACGCTTGAAACACCCGACATGCGCTGCTAGCGCACGTCCTGAGACTCAGGCGTGAACCCCTTGGTGCCCGTAATCGCGATGTGATTGACAATTGTAATCACACCTCCATACTTATCAAGAGGTCCGAAACGAATAATACGGTCATCGCGATTACGGGCAGCATGAGGTACACGCCTGAGCCTCAGGACGTGCGCTAGCAGCGCATATCGGGTGTTTCAAGCATCAATTTCGCGTCTTAATATCTCGGGATGTAATGGAAGTATTGTGATGAAACCAACACCATTGTTTATGTGCTTTGTCATGCTATGGATTGCTGAAGAAAAAAATAGGAGGTGCATTTAAAAAAACATAGGTTTGTGTTAAAAAATACATATGCTTTCGTTTTAGAATGTTTCCAAATATGTACATTCATGGGCCCCCAGCCCTACATTTATACGGGTGAAAGTCGTTTTTCCAATAGCTGTTATTGTTCCAGAGATATTTTGGGTGGACAAGATAGCTGGGATACCCTGCAACCACGAGGGGAATAATGCAAACGTGGAGATTATACAATAATTATGCTTCTAGAATACTTTCGAGGTCCGATTTCCAAACATAGTATCTGAATATACATTGTTTCATATTGGTAACCACGTCTAAACTCCATGCAGATCCGCATGGGTCAAAAGTAGGAGAACGCAGATGCGTGTATGGTTCAATCATAAAGAGCCCACGAGACCACAACAGCACTTTATGCTAAAAAAGCAAGGAGTACAGTGAACATGTGTATCGCAAAAGCACTCTCATTGGATTCACTAAATTAGTACTGGATACTAATCGAGAACATTAGACACAGTGACTGATACTCCTGAGTGTTAATGGAATAAAGAAAATGTACTTAGCAACGAAACATGTTTTTGCTGAAGCTGTGATCTTTCATTTCATGCACAAAATACAAACAATTTGGCTTGAACAGAATCTTTAAGCGTTCCCATTTACTGATTTGTGCACCTCGGATTTGAAGCTCAGGAAGACAATGTCAAGTGTCTCGTAGATAACAAGATCTCAAGAAATCAGCACAATGAGTTGGCTCCTGAATGAATGGCTTCTACATGTGACCCATTCAAGATTTGCCTTTAAGCAATTTAGAGAAGCTTTCAGAAACTGTAGAAGGGTCTGTGGTGTTAAAATCCCACTCTCCCTCAGTGTACGTCCTGTGTCTCCCAGTCTGGACCATGAGCTACGTTGCCTCTCACCATTTCTTCGCTTACGCGATGCACCATTCAGACTTTTACCCATAGGATAGCAAAACAGCCACTGGAGGAACTGATGGAATATAGTTTGGTTTCAGCATAAGAGCAAATTACCTACGTACTTTCTAACTACTAGTATTTTGAAACGCCCCCTTAGAAAAATTATAAATGACTGTTCTTAAACTGACACATAATATTTTTAGCGCAACGGAATCTGACTTTCAATAATCCCTACAAGACAATAGCCCTGAGTAACATTAACCTATACGTTTCACAAATCACTTACCTCACAAAAACTACTGCAGTACAGCGAGCGCCACTACTGCCAGCTAAATAAAAGATTCTAACTACTGAAGAGACAAACTACTAATAGGCATAGTCAGCAAATGAAAGATTTTGATAAAGAACAAACAATGTATTTACTTTAATTGAGTTCAAAAGGCATATATATATATCCATGGTATAAAGTCTTACAAATTTACTGTCTCTGTCCAGATCATCCGCTCTCAAAATCTTTTATATATATATCCATGATATAAAGTCTTACAAATTTACTGTCTCTGTCCAGATCATCCGCTCTCAAAACTCCGCCATCTCACTCCCCACCTCCACCACTGCTGGCGGCTCACCTCCAACTGCGCAACGCTACGTGCTGTTAACAGCCAACTGCCCAACACTACAATAGCAAACAACAATGCAAACCAACCACAGACTGCACACAGCACAGCCAGCGATTTTCATACAGAGCGCTACTTGCCGTTGCCAGTATAAAATCTTAAAGAGCCTACTTACATAGCCCCCATGCTCCCCACAAAAAATTTCCAAATTGTTTTGGGCAGTGGCCAATACAGATTTGAAAAAAATTTCATATTTACAGTAACACAGAATTCAAATGCACACACTTATCGATACAGTGTTGGTCAAAAGATAAAATTTTCTCACAGTCCAAAAAGAGAGTCTTGATCGTTCATCACAGTAAAATTGCAGTGTTTTTCTCAATGTCTGAGCAGTGAAAGGAAATGTACACCGAAGAAGTGGATTTCCAAGCAGTCTTGAAGAAGTTGTGTTGTCCTTCCAACGGAAATACAGTGCTGACTCTTGACATGCAGACAGGTAATGGGCCACGACAGAGCAAACCCACAGCAGAGTCAGTCGAAGTTTTGAAGAATACTGGTAGGTAGGTCATGACAGAGCAGACCCACTCTAGTCCTAGTAGAGATTATGGTATTGGTGGGCCACCAGAGGTGCAGACCTTCTGCAGTCCTTGTAGAAATTATGGTATTGGTCGGCCATCAAAGGTGCAGACCCACTGCAGTCCTTGTAGAGACGGCCAGCAGCCATCTGTTGCGACAGTGTAGGTGCACAATCACTATCGAAGAGTCTTGCAGACAATATCGCAAGTCCATAAACCACCACTTGTGCATTCACAAAGTTTTTGGAATTCTCCTTAGAACCAGCAATGCTGTTAACCAGTCCCTTGCTGAATTATCAACACACGTGCAAACACTAATAGTCCCTACTCCTCACGTATTGTCCATACACTATGACCAACAGAAATGTGTGCAGTGAAATGTAACTTACAAGTTGCTTAATTTGCTGAACTGGTGTCAATTACAATTGTATAACATAAGAATACAATAACAAAGGTACAAAATACATCATTAAAGAACATAACAATACCGATAATATTTGTAGTAAAATAGGCAACACAAGAGAATGGAAAGAAACATGTACATCAGTGTTACAAGAATTATGACATAAGTACATACATAAAAGATCAGAATAACTTTTGAAACATCAACTTCACACATGAGCATTAAAAAAGAACAGAATAAATAATGTCTAAATATCTTTACAAAGAAAATAACATATTACTAGAAAAATTCTACTACATAACTAGTATCAGCTAATCACATAAGACAGGAAAAACACAAATATACAAGAGTTCACAAACACAAAGCGGAATAACAGAAAATGAAAGGACAGGGTTTGTTTTACTGCAGTATCTTGCAAACAAAACTTTTTTTTTCTTCTTGGAGATCTCCCTTCGTTCTTCATTATTTCAGAAAGTGCTATCTACACCTGCTTTCTGTACTTTTTTCGTAAAACTTCTCAATGCATTTCTTCCAGTTCATCGCAACTCAATCTCTTATATAGTCTACCCCCTCTTAAGCTAACTTAAATCTACTGAGCTCAGATGGATAAACTAAGGGACTAGGCAATGCAGCAGCACAAAACAAATTAACACAAACAGCAATGACCAAAAATACAAATTGGCAAAGTTAGCAGCAGTAAATATAAGTTAGAAAGCAATTGCAATATTGCAACTAATATAAGGCACTGTGCAGCAAACAAGAAAAATAAGTCAGTAGTAAAATTGGCTAAGCAGAGTAATACAAAGTGACATTGAGTATCACTATGCCCGGCAAACAGCAGCAGCAAATGCTACAACTTATACCTAAACATGACAAAGCTCAAGCAGAAAAAATATTACACTAAAGACAACAACACAGACAAGGAAAATGTATATTGACATCTTAATGTCTATTTAATTAAAGTGGTGCACCACAACTTATTCTACAACAGAAATTACCAATTGCTTGAAAAGAAAATTCTGTATGCAATTCATGTGAAGGGAAATGTCTTTTTGTGCTCCTTCGTTTTTTTTTAGGTACATCATAAAATTTTTATTTACTGGATCTGTAGGCATAAAATATTTATATTAGTACATCTATAAAATTTTATTTTAACCAATGCTGCAGTGCAGCTAGAAACTAGATATTAAACAAAATAGGCAAAGCAAGGCGTGAAACGTCATTCAGTAGCTATATGGCATTCCATAATGCAGTAAACAATCGTTCAACTAGCAAGACAATAGATGTAAAATGTTTCTCATAATTTCATTTCAGTAAATATCATAAATTAAGAACTCTACAGTGTAATCACGTTTTCAAGTTTGAGTGTGTCGTATTAGCGATGCGTTCTACAAAGAACTGTCAATATCGATGTTAATGGCCTCTCTTTTTCTCCACTTAATGGCTTTTTCTCCAGGCGACGCACAGCTGGGCGCCAACGACGCATTATATCGAGGTCACTTAACTTTCTTACCGCAATTTACAACAGAAGTTTCCGCTACAGTGACAGTTTGAGACAAATAAAATTTCACAAGTCGAGAAATTACAGTAGAAATGTGTAGAAACAAAATCCTATAAATATAACAGTGTCCAAAAAATTTTCGCATTTCATAGTTCTTAAAGTACGTTTCTTGGTTTCCAACATTATTTTCCTCAAATGAGAGTGCCTAACCACTACTCATTATTCCTTACCTTATTCCCTATATACATATTCTTCGACACTTCAATATTTCATCATAATAAATACATAGCATAATCAAATTACTGGTACAGCATCAGCTTATTGATCATAAACGTACCTGAGCAGCATAATACACATTGTCATCACAATAATAACATCATAAATACTCAGCCAAATCTCAAAAACGTAGTAGATTTCTGCAATAATTTCAAACCCTAAAAAAAAAATATTCTCTGCTCATTTCAATAGTGTCATCTACCTCAAACATAGTTCAAAAATCATGATCTGATACCAAATACATCATTCAAAGCTCTCATAGTATCACAATGGTTCTGAAAAAATATGATTTGTTCACAAAGTACATACAAAACACAAGCTTCCTGGCAGATTAAAACTGTGTGCCCGACCGAGACTCGAACACGGGACCTTTGTCTTCCGTGGATAAGTGCTTTACCACCTGAGCCACCGAGGCACGACTCAGAGGCGGTACTCACATCTTTACTTCTGGCAGTATCTCGTCTCGTACCTTCCGAACTGCGAACTTAGCAGAACTAGCAGGAAAGAAAGGATACTGCGGAGACATGGCTTAGCTTCTGTAAAGTTCGGAAGGTAGGAGACGAGATACTGGCAGAAGTAAAGCTGTGAGTACCGGACGTGAGTCGTGCTTCGGTAGCTCAGATGGTAGAGCACTTACCCGCGGAAGATAAAGGTCCCGAGTTCGAGTCTCGGTCGGGCACACAGTTTTCATCTGCCAGGAAGTTTCATATCAGCGCACACTCCGCTGCAGAGTCAAAATCTCATTCCGGGGACATACAAAATACATTTTCATATGTGTGAAGTCATCCAACTGTGTAATTGCGTAAACATCTGTCACTGACGTAGTAAAAAGATGTTTGTTTCTCTGTTAAATAATCAGGTAGATGTGTAATTCTGTGTTGGAGAAATATGGTACCGATGTGTATAGTTGAATAAGCAAATACCATATTAGCTAGGGCTCCTTGTGCTTTCCACACAAATGGTACACAAAATAAGCGTGTACCCCCCTGAGGATTAACGTAATTATACCCTCAGGTGTTACAGATTACAGCAATGGAAAGAAATGTATCACGGACAACCTTTGTATCAATGCAATTCAAAAATCTTTAAAAATAAATGTTTGAAGTACACAATTAATCACTCAAATACGTGTCCTTTAGCGCTAAATGGGAGTCTTGCTATAAGATAATTCTGTGGAAGTTATCGCCCTCCGAAAGCTAAGTTCTGCAGAAGTCAATGTACTTACCTCATGATAAGCAAAAGTGAAATGCTATGCGTATAGATATCGTAGTTATTACGTACAGTACCGTGATCAAGAAAGTACTATACTGTAATGTATTGTTATGCTACGAAAAAGGCTGTCTCATTGTAGCTGTACCACAAAAGTTACGACTAAAACATGTTTTACTTTCCAGAAGAATTCAGAAAAACTGTGCAGATATGAAACAGATACACCACAAAAGCAACAATGTAAATTGTGTCACACATTAGTAGCGTCGTGATATAATCAAAGAAACCAAATGCTAAGTCATCTTTAATCCCACAGAAAGTACTTCAAATGAAGCATGTATTTTCAAGTAAAATGTTGCATTAAAATCTCATTAGCAGTACCCGTATATGTTCTAAGTGTGTAAGCCTTATAGTCGTTACATAATCGTACAAATAACAAGCAAGAATGTACACACACAATAACACTGTGTCGTCTGTTCACTATAACAATGCATTCGTAAATACTGTTTAAATAAGTTCTCTTGGTTCTTGACTGGATATTTAACTTCAAACAGTGTTGCATGTTAACAGTTTCTAAGTCTAACAAAGAATACTAGTAACGTGAAGTGAAAATTTTTATTGCCAAGTCTAAAAGCAGATTATCTCTTAGTAAACGGTTTTACATGTGAAATGTGGTGTAAACCTTTATTCTTCCTAGTACGCAGAGTTACAACTTGAACGCAATTATCATGTTGTATACGTCGGTACGGAATGCTAAAATTTTTCTCAGGGTTAGCGTCTATGTTATTTTTCGCTGAGCCAGCCAGAGCACGTGGCTGTCTGCGGTGTGAGTCATTATCTGTCTCTTTGTTAGCGCGGGCCGTTACTGGGATTAGGAGACCTAACTTCTACAAATTCACCTTGCCGAGATGGTCCAGCCCCGTCTGAATCCCGCCAGTCCTGGTGAATTTCAGGTCTGTCGTCATGTCGTTAGTTTCTGTAATTAATTTGTTGTTGGTCACGTGGCGGAGAACTTCTACCTGAGTCGTAACTGCGCGGTGGACCGTTGCGTCTAAAATTATTCTGTCTCCCTTGGTAATAATTATTTTGGTTCCCATACTGTCTGTTTCTCTCATTGTCCCTGTGAGAGCCATTACCGCGGAGAGGTGACCTTTCCCTGTAATTATTACTACTGTGCCAACGGTTGTTATACGGGTGGTGTCTCTTTTGATCACGATTCACGTTGTAAGAATAGCCTTGTCGTGTTCAGTCATTATTTCTTTCCTTGTGGAATTGTGACGGATGTGACCTGTAATAGTTGTGTTCCTGTTTTCACGTCCCGCGATTGTCAGTGTCGATTTCCAATTCTTGTAAGAGTCCCTGAAAAGCTTCAATGTAGTCTTTGCAACGTCCTGCCAAAATAATATGTCGTAAATGTTCAGGCAATTTGATTAAGCAAATGCGGACGAGTTCTGAGGGGCTCTATGGGTTTGACAGGTACTGATTCTTGTGCAACATGTCTTCAAAATATTTCACAAGACTGGAAAATTCAGATTGTTCGGAATGTTTCATCATTATGATGCTATGTTTTACTCGGTCTTGTGTAGCTTGAGACCAATATGCTGAGAGGAAGGCATGATAAAATTCTCCTTCACAATCGTGAATGACCGATCGCATTCTTACAGCTGGTTCATTCTCTAAGTAGCCATACATAAATTATAATCTCTGCTCTAATGACCAGTTGGGAGGAAAACAATGAGAGAACTGATGAAGCCACGCTTGTGGATGAATATCGTTGCCATAATTCGTACATGTTTCGAATTTACGTGTAGTAATGAACAGCTTACAGTTAAAATCATCGTGTCGGCGAGTCGCATATTGGTCATTGTTACGTCGTGTCGGCGATTCCATCTCAAAATTCTGTGCACCTTGCTAATTTCTTTCATAATTTCTGAAATGCCCTGTGTTATTATTTTGTTGCTTATCCGTATTTCTAAGTCCCTCCTCCCGTGTTGGATCGCGTGTGTCCTCTGAAAAATGTAATTTTGTATTACTTGTGCCAACTGATCTTGTACTTCCCGGATTTCTCTTTTGTATTGCGTATTAATTTGATTCTGATTTTGTTTGAATTTCTTAATTTGTTCATGATCTTCTGTGTCAATGAAGGCTACGGGACTTGTGTCATTCAGATTATCATCCACCTTTGTAGATAAGTTAGTGAACTGATCCGAAAGTTCGGCTACTCTCTCCGATAGTGAACTTGTTTCCTCAGTGTGTTTTTCTGAAGCAATTTTCCTGAGTTTTTGCAAGATGCGTAACGGAATCGGTAGATGCAACTGAGTCAATTTTAGCCTGCAAGGTCTCATGATTTTCATGAACAATAGTTTGCAGTTGTTTTGTGGCTACTTCGTGATTCTGTAATGTATTTTCATGCCGCGAAAAAATAGGTGGGAAGTGCTCACAAATTTGTGTATTTACGTCATTACAGACTTTTTGACATTCGATTCGATTTTATGTAACTCAGTAGTTAAAACTTCACGTGTTTGTACAAGTGTGGTGTCTAACTTTTGAAGATTTTGTGTCATTGCGTCTAACTGTTGCTGTGTTTGTCTCTGGTGTTGTTTCATTGTGTCTATCTTTCAAAAATTTTGTTCCATTGTGTGTAAATTGAAGATTTTGTTCCATAGTATCTAACTTTTGTAGCCTTTGTCCCATTTGTTGCATTAACTGTAACAACAATGCACTGGTGTCTGAAACATGTTCCTCAGTGCTATTCGGCAATGCATTTGAACCGGCAATATTAGCATTTTGAAAAGCAGAAAATGTGTCTTGACTTATTTGAGGAAACGGTGAGGACGCAAAACCTAAATCTGCAGTATTTGCAAGATCGTGTCCTGTCATTTCGGATTCCTGAGGCGAGCTGTTCCCGACCGATCGACCGATAATGCTTCCCTGTTCACTAATTGTTTAACTGCCCACACCATTACTTGCAGCCCGCTCCATTTCCCTATGCACAATTACCAAATTACCACTTTGAACATTAGTTAATTCATTACTCGGCGGCGCCAACACACTGCTTTCGTCTTCACTGTCATTTCTCAGTTTACTTTGGAGCCTAGTATTACGTTTTTCATACGCCATTATTGCCACAATATTTCACACGATAACACAGAAAAGCACAATTTGAAGAGCAATGTAAGAAAACACATTAATATAGCATTGAAAATAATATCTCGTTAATTGCTAGTGCAGCTGCGAAATACTTCGTGCAAAACTACATGCATGCCACAACTGTTTTACTGTATAACAATGAAAGACTGCTACTACAAAGGAGATTCTCTCTACAATTACCCACTAGCAATAAACAGAAGGTACACTAATTACACAAACTACAAGAAAAAATCAGAAGATTCCAGTGAGGTATCCTCGGCTAAGTGTCGCCATATGAAACGTCCCCTTAGAAAAATTATAAATGACTGTGCTTAAACCGACACACAATATTTTTTGCGCAACGGAATCTAACTTTCTACAATCCCTACAAGAAATGGCCCTGACTGACATTAACCTATACGTTTCACAAATCACTTACCTCACAAAAATCTTCGTCACTCGAACTACTGCAATGCAGCGGGCGCCACTACTGCGAGCTAAATAAAAGATTCAAACTACTGAAGGGACAATCTACTGATAGGCATAGTTAGCAAATGAAAGATTTAGATTAAGAACAAACAATGTATTTAGCTTAATAGTGTTCAAAAGTCATTATATATATATATATATATATATATATATATATTCATGATATCCAGTCTTACAAATTTACTGTTCTGTCCAGATCATTGGCTCTCAAACTCCGCCATCTCACTCCACACATCCACCACTGCTGGCGGCTCTCCTCCAGCTGCGCAACGCTACGTGCTGTTAACAGCCGGCTGCCCAACACTACGATAGCCAACAACAATGCAAACCAGCCACAGACTGCACACAGCACAGCCGGTGATTTTCATACAGAGCGCTACATGGCGTTACCAATATAAAAAACCTAAACAGCCCACTTAAAATTTATAAGAGAAACAATGAGCACTCTACATCTACATCTACAACCATATTCCGCTAGCCACATGACGGTGTGTGGCGGAGGGTACTTTGTATACCTTTTATCGGTTCTCCCTTCTATTTCAGTCTCGTATTGTTCGTGGAAAGAAAGAGTGTCGGGAAGCCTCTGTGTGGGCTCTAATCTCACTGATTTTATCCTCATGGTCTCTTCGCTAGATATACATAGGAGGGAGCAATATACTGCTTGACTCCTCGGTACAATGTATGTTCTCTAAACTTCAACAAAAGCCTGTACCGAGCTACTGAGGGTCTCTCCTGTGGAGACATCCACTGCAGTTTGTCTGTCATCTCCGTGATGCTTTCGTGATTACGAAATGATCCTGTAACGAAGCGCGCAGCTCTCCGCTGGATCTTCTATATCTCTTCTATCAACCCTATCTGGTACGGATCCCACACCGGTGAGCACTATTCAAGCAGTTGGCGAACAAGTGTACCGTAACCTACTTCCTTTGTTTTCGGATTGCATTTCCTTAGGATTCTTCCAATTAATCTCAGTTTGGCATCTGCTTTACCCACGATCAACTTTATATGGCCATTCCATTTTAAATCACTCCTAATGCGTACTCCCAGATAATTTATAGAAGTAACTGCTTCCAGTTGCTGACGTGCTATATTATTGCTAAATGATAAAGGATCTTCTTTTGTATGTATCTGCAGCACATTAAACTTGTCTACATTGAGATTCAATTGCTATTTCCTGCACCATGTGTCAATTCATTGCAGATCCTCCTGCATTTCACTACAATTTTCCGTTGTTACAACCTCTCGATATACTACAGCACCATCCGCAAAAAGCCTCAGTGAACTTCCGATATTATCCAATGCGGTTTAAATCAGTAACACCAGCCATAGAAATTTCTTGATGTCATAAAATGAGAGATATGCTGTTCAAATAAGGAAGTGATAATAGACTACACTACGTGTACATCAACTCGATCAGTCAACGTAATCACCAAACCTATCTCATATGAACTGTGAATGCCGGAGTGGCCGAGCGGTTCTAGGTGCTTCAGTCTGGAACCGCGAGACCGCTACGGTCGCAGGTTCTGATCCCACCACAGGCATGGATGTGTGTGATGTCCTTAGGTTAGTTGGGTTTAAGTAGTTCTAAGTTCTAGGGGACTGATGATCATTGGTGTTAAATCCCATAGAGCTCAAAGCCATTTGAACCATCTTTGAACTGTGAATGTGAAGCACTTAGGCAAACTAAAATGCCATCAACATCCCGTCGCACTTCGTGAAGATGGTCTACTTGTATCGCTTAAGATTAATGAGGAGATGGCTTCTTGAGTATGATACAGGCAATTTTATTCCAAGACACAAGTTCTTGCTCCATCTCTAATGTTCTCGTCGTCGACAAAACGTTAAACCCTAATTTTTCTTTATTACAGCAGTCAAGTAAATGTTGATGACTGGAACAGAATTAACGTTTACTGTTACTTTCCAACAGGGTATGGCCAGGAGGAGCTGTCCCAGCAGCTGCGCCAGCTGTCACAGCAGGTGCGTCACCGCCCTGTGTCCTTCAGCGCCTGCTGCCTCTTCAACGTGGACGGCGGGCTGCTGACGTGGTTTGTGGCCGCAGTCGTCACACATACCATCATGCTGCTGCAGTTCAATGCGTTGCCTTCCAACGACAGGGCATTCTGAAAGACGCCGCTCCCTGTGTTACTAGAATTTTGTTAAAATCAAAAAGTCAGCTAGATTTTTCACTTCCTCTCTTAGTAACTTAGATACCTAAAAGGAGATATAATGTTCCACTCGAAATTCACACTTGTGACAGAACTAACATATTAATAACGACAACAGCGATTCATACAGTGTAATAAGTTGATTGACCTTCATTGAAGTGTTTTAATATACCAATGTACACTATTGGCCATTACAATTGCTACACCACGAAGATGACGGGCTACAGACGCGAAATGTAACCGAAAGGAAGAAGATGCTGTGATATGTAAATGATTAGCTTTCCAGAGCAATCACACAAGGTTGGCGCCTGTGGCGACACCTACAACGTGCTGACATGAGGAAAGTTCCTAACCGATTTCTCATACACAAACAGCAGCTGACCAGCGTTGCCTGGTGAAACGTTGTTTTGATGCCTCGTGTAAGGAGGAGAAATGCATACCACCACGTTCCCGACTTTGATAAAGGTCGGATTATAGCCCATCGCGATTGTGATTCATCGTATCGCCACATTGCTGCTCGCGTTGGTCAAAATCCAATGACTCTTTTAGCAGAGTATGGAATCGGTGGGTTCAGGAGGATAATACGGAACGCAGTGCTGGATCCCAACGGCCTCATATCACTAGCAGTCGAGATGACAGGCGTCTTATCCGTATGGCTGTAACGGATCATGCAGCCACTTCTCGATCCCTGAGGCAACAGATGGGGACGTTTGCAAGACAACAACCATCTGCACGAACAGTTGGACGACGTTTGCATGAGCAGGGGCTATCATCTCGGAGACCATGGCTGCGGGTACCCTTGACGCTGAATCACAGTCAGAAGTGCCTGCCATGGCGTACTCAACGACGAACCTGGGTGCGCGAATGGCAAATGTAATTTTTTCGGATGAATCCAAGTTCTGTTTACGGCATCGTGATGGTCGCATCCGTGTTTGGCGATATAGCGGTGAACGCACATTGGAAGCATTTATTCGTTATCGCCATACTGGCGTATCACACCGGGCTGATGGTATGGGGTGCCATTGGTTACACGTCTCGGTCACCTCTTGTCCGCATTGACGGCACTATGACGAGTGGACATTACATTTCAGATGTGTGACGACCCGTGGCTCTACCCTTCATACGATCCCTTCGAAACCCTACATTTCAGCAGGATAATGCACGACCGCATGTTCCAGGTCCTGTACCGGCCTTTCTGGATACAGAAAATGTTTGACTGCTGCCCTGACCGGCACATTCTCCAGATCTCTCACCAACTGAAAACGTCTGGTCAATGGTGGCCGAGCAACTGGCTCGTCACAGTACGCCAGTTGCTACTCTTGATGAACTGCGGTGTCGTGTTGAAGCTGCATGGGCAGCTGTATCTGTATACCCCATCCAAGCTCTGTTTGACTCAATGCCCGGGCGTATCAAACCCGTTATTAAGGGCAGAGGTGGTTGTTTTCGGTACTGGTTTCTCAGGATCTATGCACCCAAATTGCGTGAAAATGTAATCACATGTCAGTTCTAGTATAATATATTTCTCCAATGAATACCCGTTTATCATCTGCATTTCTTATTGTTGTAGCAATTTTAATGGCCAGTAGTGTGCTTGTCATCACTCAAAAAGTAGGGTTAAAGGCTTTTGCCGATCGTGTGAACTGATTTCTCCCTTTTATCACAATAATCGCATAGCATTTCTTAAATCAGATAAAGAAGAAAAAATGGATGTTATCTTTCATTTCTGTGGTTGCCGATTTCGACTGACAGACACTTGTAGGCTTCGATTAACACTAGGTCTACGTTGCCATGTTTTGTGAGTTAATAATGAGGCTTGAGTACAAGCGTATGCGTAGATATGTCAATGTATGATAAACAACCGGGCTCCATAGCCGAGATCGTCACAGTATGCCACTGTAGTAGTTGTCACTCGCCACCGAGGTTGTCAGTACGAATCCCAATGGTTGATGTAAGTTTCGCGTTTCTGAAGTACAGTATCGTTGTTGTGCACTGTTAGTGTAAACAGTAGAGATTCTGCAGAGGCTGGGATTTGCGTATAGGTGAAATTCATGTGGTCATTTAAAGACTTGACTTGAATCTAACACAGGTGGTTGCTAAGGGAGAGACGATATGAGTGATTCATGTAGAATGTGTATTATATTATATATTGCAATAATTGGAAGATTTATAACTGGCAATAGATTTTAATATATAAGGGGTAGAACTGAGATTTCAACAATGTTCATACAAGAGCTAGGAAACTTTAAAAATTAAAACATTCCAATAGTGTCATCAGTCATGACTTGAACTGTTATTATTCATAATCTCTCAGTCCTCACTCATACCCAGAATGAGGACTCTAATCATGGTGGTGTTGGTTTCGATAAATGGTCAGTGTTATAAGAAATACGATCAAGAAATGTGAGCTTTGTTATATGTGAATACTCCAACCGCCGAAAAGAAATTATATAGTGATCATAATTTCCTAGAAGAGGATGTAGAGGTATAAAATTCCTGGCACATATCCTCTGGTTTAGAACCTAAAGCATTCCAAAGCATTTCATGAAATACTGGAATGTGAAGAAGCTGATTGAAACTGCCGTTGGTAGTTTTATGTTACTTAAAAGAAGTACGCTAACTGCCAGAACCGACTTTCGAAGTTTCTGTTTTGTTTTCTTTACACAGAAAAAAACATGTCATTACATTGAAAACTCATTACAGTCAGAACCACTCAACAGACACAGCCGAGACTAAACTTTTGTTTTCTCTGGGAAAAGAATCCATTTTATGCACATAGAGAAATATCTTCTCGATTTAGATGTTGAACAGTACCTTAGGCTCCTGGTCAAAAATTACACATAAGTTACCTTCTCTCTGTCTGGAAAATCAATTTTTATCGGTTTTTTTCCTCACTCATTGTCATTTGAACGTCAGATTAGGCACTTTTCTTAGTCCCACACTCCGATTTTCTAAACAAAATAACATTCACAGATTATTTCTTGATAGCGAAAAGGCCACCATACACTTCAAAATATTTTCAGTACTTATTGAGAAGTCTCGAGAAGGTATTTTGTTTCTTGGTGTTAATAAACTACTACTATCAATAAAGAACTGCCTGCGTAAATGCAACATGAACTCTAATTTAAGTATCTAAAACACGATGTTAGAAAGCTTATATAGTAGCTTATGCTGAAAGAAGTTATTCCAACATTGACGTTCATTTGAGAAGCGTACCACCATTTAGGTGCGCCAGTGACATAGTCCAAAGTAATCAGTTATTGCGGTTTAGCGTTAGGCATTACAAAACAAATGAAGGAACCTAAATCTCGTGAGTGGCGTCAGTTCAGGGGTCATTCAATGTTATGTACACTGTGGAGCACTTGACCCAGGAGCAGCCAAAGTTATTAACACAAGAATAAATATAATGTTCTGATATGGTTTGTGAAATCAAGAGTGCATTTTACTCGTCTGAC
This sequence comes from Schistocerca gregaria, assembly GCF_023897955.1. Lineage (NCBI taxonomy): Eukaryota > Metazoa > Arthropoda > Insecta > Orthoptera > Acrididae > Schistocerca > Schistocerca gregaria. Next base: position 182,780,751 of record NC_064921.1, read on the forward strand.
TGGATACGGTGTTTACTTTTGGAACTTGTGAAGTATCAGTTCAGGGCAAGGAGGGAACTTGTACAAGACTTTCATTGTTTAACTGAATTAATTGACCTTTACAAAACATTTATATATTTTTCCCTGGTAACGTAAACAATCAAACTATTATCTAGTGACTCCTACAGCAATATGTCAGGTAATTCCAGTTTAATAATTTCCTTAAATTTAATTTATCAAAATTTGGTGACTATGTCAATGTTGAATATTAACAGCTTTAAAAAGAGAACTTTTTTCACTGATGTATCGGAGCGTTCCTAGCATAACTTTCTTTGAAATCAGGTAATTCTGGAACAGGCGTTTCTGTGGTCTTGATGCTGTTCACATGGTTTCACTAAAAAAGAAAAATACTGCGTCTAGCAGGCCCCAGCGCTACTGCAGCAGCAGCTGCATCTACTGTAGTGAGAGCTCTAAGAATGACAACAGCAACCGTCATCGACCTCGGCCTGTCAAAAGTAACTGTATCGTTACCCACGCTACTAGCCGCATTGTGTGATGAGGCTAAAGAAGGCTGCAGTTCATACGTACGCCGTATTCAACAGCATCTTGGAGCATTACAGGTAATTAACTCTTTATAGGGAATTTTTTAGAATATCCTGAGGGTTTCTTCTGACACAGAAATTAGTTCCTCTTGTGGATCTACGAGAAAAAATTGTAATGTGTTCCGACTTTCTAGAGTGACCCACTTTCATCCATACAGACTAAACTTCTAGCAAAACAAGAAAAAACCCAACTTGTCCTAGCGTACTTATCTAACGGGCGTTCTAGTATGGACTCAGAACTGTGCTTTTATTTGAAAACGATTGGATAGTTTCACGATGGCATCTTCGAAGCAGTAAAAGCTGTTATAATAAATAATGTAATTTTCGATGTTGCAGATTTCGCACAAACTTCGCTACTTGAGATCGTAATCCCCCCACCCCCCACCCCCTGCCCACGAATGAGAAACGAGTGGTCGTAGGGCAATGAATCTTCGTGGAAAATGTTGTAAAGACATGTGGAAGGGAAATGGCGAATGAACCACTGAAAAAAATGCTTTTTCATTTTCACGTGAGAAGGTAATATTTGTTAATTGCGTAGAATGTTAACTTTCTAGATTAGAAGCTAGCGTTGCTTAATGTGACGACCATGTGCATAGACGATATCCCTGAAGTTTTACAGATACAATTTCACAAATCTTCACAACACATTTGGAACGGTGGCCAGTGGAATGTTCAGCTGTTATGATACAGCTCGTGCGTTCAGCATTTACGACGATGGTAACAGTAACTTCTTCAACAATTTGTACAGCAATTCGCCATCGGCCTCTCTCACAAGCAGTTCCCAAATCGAACTACCGTATCAGGTTCTTCCACCCCAGAATGGGAAGATGGCCTCTCCGCAGTCCTTCGGTGCTTCATTAGTAACTCAGAGCTGCAGCACTACTGTGGTTCTTTTGATAAATCAGCTCCAAGACTTAAGCCCTGGGCCGGCCGGTGTGACCGAGCGGTTCTAGGCGCTTCAATCCGGAACCACCCGACTGCTACGGTCGCAGGTACGGATCCTGCCTCGGGCTTGGATGTTTGTGATGTCCCAACGTTAGTTAGGTTTAAGTAGTTCTAAGTTCTAGGGGACTGATGACCTCAGCTGTTAAGTCCCATAGGACTCAGAGCAATTTGAACTATTTGAACTTAAGTCCTACCCACCTCCTCAAGGCCCACCTTGACTGTCTACAACTGTAATACATACTGACGCTACTTCACCGTAACAGTACGGCACCTGACGGTAAGTGGTCATACTAACAGTACACAGGACGTAAATCCCGCAGGGCACAGTCGAACAACATTCCTATGAGGTTGGCTACCTGTAAGGTAAATAGTTTTACGTCTTCACTGGCTCAAGTAACGGAAGTATAATTACAAGCACTCTGCACATCCACCTGATCCACCTGTATGTGACAGACACTGAAAATGGTACCAGTTACATATTTAACTTGATGTAGCACTAATCCGTCACTTGAAGATGGTGGTTAGGTCGAAAATGCTTGCCTGTGAATAAATAGCTATCAACCCTAGGTTATTAAACGGCCGTAAAAATTGCAATTGCAGTAAGGTGTGGTACGTAACATACAATTTCAGGTCTAAAAGTTGTACTTCATGAATGCCCTACAAAATATGACTTTGTAACGCCACAAATGCATATCCTCCTATTTCCATCTATTGTACTATAATTTTTTCCTTATTTTGTTACCTGAAGATATGACATTGCTGTGTCTTTATATATTATAATTGTTTTACTATTTGTATATATATATATATTTACTTCTGACAAACATTCAGTTTTCACAGAACATGTGTCAATCGTCAGTTGCTACGCTTTTACTGTTAATTAAATGTGCAATAACCTTTCTTTTTCAATTATTATAGTTGTTGTCCATAGGACTGGCGACCGTAATTTTCCCCAAATCTCAAATACCTAATAACGCCAATTAATTGTTAACGTAACGACCGCACATTTATTTTCTTTATTAATTTGGCCTTTGCTCAAAATTAACTTCCACCGATTTCATTTGCATTTTTCCTTTCATTTAGATGTAACCCTTTCCTCCCTCTTTACCGACAAATTAACTTCGGTGACAATTGCTTTTCCCAAATTTCCATTAGGTGCTGGCGGTTTCATTTTTCACTGTCATTGAAGTCGATAAGTGAGGTGGAGGTTACAACTTCCTTTGAATAAAATTTGGTATGGTACAATTTATCACAGTTTAGTACTAATGTAACTTTTCCCCCTGTAGTGTTCTAGGGTTAACGGAGCATTTGGTGGTCCAAAATATTCCGTTCCCTCAGGATTTCTTTTCAGTCATCTAATGACTATCTTCATTTCAAGCGTTAACGTTAATTTAACTTTAAGAATGGTTCCAATCCTATAGGTCCGATGTTGCGACAAATCATTTAACGATCTCAAATAAAAGTTACACCCAAATCCATGCTCGGCCACACACTAAACAGCTAAAATAAAGAGAAATGATCTCTTCAGAGCAGATACATACATGGCTTGACTTACATGAATCGGCGTACTGCAGCCAGAAGCAAGGGCATTACGTTAGTTGCGTGTGGACAAGTTGAGAATTTGGATCTGCTGGGATGTGTGCTTGGGTAGTCTGCATAGTTGCTGTGTCCACTGTGTCCAGGTGGCTCAGTGGTCAGTGCCTCTGTCTATGAAAAAGAAAAACCGGTTTCGAATTCTGGCCTGGAACAAATTTTCAGCTTTTCCCACTGACTTAAATCAATATCCACTCGCAGGTAATGTCTGTTATTCCTCTGTGTCTTAATTCTTTATGACTGTTGGATGAAAATGGTGTCTGTACTTTCAGGCAAAATTAGTTTGGATTATGACTGAATATTTTATTCAAGTTTTACGGATGTTGTACATTGAATAACAACGAGAACAAAAAAGTTTTGATGTGAACAAAGTAGCTACTTGTGTTGTACCACTTGCCACTCATGACATTGTGCATTGTTTCTGAGGATTATCATCTAGTAGCTACTAATTTCTTTTACAATCAGAGTAATGCCAATGGAAAAATGTTTATATGAAGTAGACTAATCGAACCAAAAAGTTTTTCTATACCTTTCTATACACATACAGAACTTTATTTTTAAATTTTGGAGATAAATGTTCGTTATTACGTAGACATCTCCCAAATGTCAAAAAATGCAGCAACAAATACTGTCAGGGAAAATGATATTTGATGAATATTTACCAGACTGAAGAAAGGTCTTATCATAGCACAAAAAATGCAAACATTGCTGGAATCAGCTATGGATGTAAAATAAGAGAACTAGTTTTCGACTTACTGGTAGCGTCAAAAAGTTATGATTCAAAACATTTTGACACATTCGACTTTTCACTTGCAAGTTATAATACTTATGTCATGTAACATAATACATCATGTCAAATAAGGTATAGCGATATGTGATGTCACTTGGTATAACATGATACGTGCCATCGTGTCATCCAACATGGGATTTGTCATGCCCTGCAATATGTTACAGCGTGTTGTAAAGTTTAGGATGCACGCAACTCCACTGGAATATTTCCTATTAGAGTTGCGACCGCCACACCCCACCTTCGGATACTTCTTATAGCAGATGCATCCACCTCCGTAGACAATACGAATTTGTGTCTACTTGTCTTATCATAGTTAATTTAAAGAACACAATAATACAAAGTAAAAATTAAGAATCAACAGCTAGAAAAACTCACCTGAGTTTCTTTTTTATTATCATCTGTATCACTTCAACCGTCTCAGCGCACGCGATTCACGCAAAACAAGATTTTTATGTATATTTCACTTGCACCTTTAGACAGCTATATCACGACAACGAATAAAGCATCCACAAAACAATGTATATATCTACCATATTAAAAGAATTTGAACCTATTCGCACAAGTGTGAAACATAGAAGTGGCACACGTAACAAAAACACACAGAATTCGTGTTTCTTTCACGTAAAATCCTAACAAATCTAGATTTTTTCAACCTGTTGAAACTCATCTTAGACCAAGGTGTGATACACTGGTTGATTAAGTATGAACCACCAGTTTCTCTACAGCCTTACGGGTGAATGTATTTGCACTTAAAATCCAAACGACGGCGACTTTTGGCACGTACAATCCGAACGATGCATATAGAAATGGAGCACAAACTGAGCATTAATTTCAGCCCAATTAATTTCTTTCCGAGAACTAATTGATCGATTCAGACAATTCGCCTGGACGCCAGCTCCGTTTCGTCGTTCACGAAGTGCTAAATAGGGGCCCAGTAGTATGTGGAGCACACTTTTGTAATATAATTCATTAAATATGACCCAAAAGGGCTGTCATATGTAGAAGACATTATATCTTTGACATCAATGAACCAAAGATGTTGCCTAGCTTGTAGAATCGATTGTAAGTAGGAGCGTGCGGGGCGCAGTGTCAGTTTCCAATGCACTCTGTCATAGGTAGAATGTAAGAATTAAAGCTAGTGGCTAGATGTGAGAAATTAGTTGTTGGTGTGTGTATGCAGCATAATACAGCTTTTGTAAAATGAAATCATAAATGATATTGTTTATGCTCACAAACATCCAGTAAAAGTTAGGTCGCAGTTATTTCCATTAAGTGTAAAGTGTTGATTATTAATTTGTGAGGCTATAATATTATCAAGAACTGAAGTGATTCTGATCGTTATCAAACATTGACCATTATCCTTGGCAATTATAGAAGAATAATGAATTTGTACTATAACTCAAAGAGAAAGCAGCTAGAAAAAAATTGTAAGGTAATGAAACTTTGTATATTTTATTTTAAGTTTGCAGCAATGTGATATGTGTATTTGGCTGAATTTTACAATACTGACCCTTGAAGGCAAAACCTAAGTATTTTCCATTAGATTTAATGTACAGGTTGATTACGTATATCCGACTTGTAACATTTTACATGTTTTGAAATCGTGAGAGAGAGAAGTTAAATTTTGGAATCCATTTTGTCAAACGATGTCAGACTTTTCTCATGTAACAATCCAAGTGCTTTTAATTACGACAGTAACTGAGAATGGAAGAAGAGTCGAGAAGTTCACTGATTTTGAAGTTAATGTAACATGTTTCATATCAGATTTTGTGAATGTTGAAGTTTATTTTGTGTACAGTTTTCAAACTGAAGCATTTGGTCTTAGCATAGCCCCTCATCAGTACCTCATCCTCTTCAATGTCATTTTTATTTAAAACCGATGAATGTCTTTCTACAAGAAATCGTTTTTAATCAAAATCAGAAAAACGTTAATGTGCCAGAATCAGAAAAGTATTAATGTTTGTAACAGTTTCTATGTGGGCAGCATTGCACAGCGCTGAGCCTAATCCACTGTTTTCACTGAACATTTCCAAGTTTACTGATTTATCAGCCTATCTACTTGTAGCATTTATTTTAAAAAGTATTTTACGGCTCGCATTGCACTTCACTGTGCCAGGATTGCATATTTTCTATGCCTACTGTGGAGAGAACAGAATACCAAGATTATATCCGTTACGACTATAAAGCTGAGAAAAAATTATTTCATTGCTTACTTGTACAGGGAATTTTTTTAAGCTTATTTTCCAGGGGTGTAGAACCTGGGACTCACGAGACTGGGCATATTTCAGAGGGATTGATTTCATTATGGGCACTGCATATTGGATTTCCAAGTTAAGTGAAATACTTTTTTTGGATTACCTTGAAACTGATTAACCACACCATTTGCTCAACAACACATCACACAGTAAATTTGCGTAATACAAACATTACGAATTTCATATTCATTTACAGACTATCGGTTAATTTTTATAAACAACGTTACGCTATTATAAAGGACGTTACAAATGTAACATACCTACAGGTAGGCAGTTGTTCGAATTGCCATGCAAATGGCCACTGATCTGGTCTAAATTGAAGTCTTTACACCCGACTTTCCTAGTTCAAATAGGAACGAAGAACGAAGATACCCCTCAGCTGCTCGAAACCGCGAATCTGCTCATGACCTTTTACTACGTATTTGTCACGGCACTTCAGCGCTAGAACGGTAGGTTATAATGTTATTCGCAGTTTTTGTTCCGTTGGTCAAATGTTATATGGTAATATCTTTGGAGACATGGGACGAAGGTAACGTAAAAATGATGCATATACATAAGTAAACACATTTAAGTAAGAAATCTCAGATGAGAATCTGTCACAGCGTCTTTAAAACTAATAGGTGCAGAGTACTTGAGTTGTAAGAAATCTTGTCTTCGAAGAAAACTTGATGGTACACTTGTCGTGGGACTGATTAATCATGTATCAGAGGCGTAACACAATAGAACTTTTACGACAGTCGTGTGAAAATGTAACAGAAAGTCAAGAGTAAATTACCAACTTATACTGCATTAGAACACTTGCATTAAAGATACACAAAATATCCATTTGAATATACAGAAATTAGTGACCAATCCAGTTTCCCCCTAGAAGGAAAAACGAATAATTTCTTAAAGACATAGCCATCCAAGGCAAGGCATTCCTATTCCTAATCATAACAATACTTGCAGGGTCTGCGACTGAAATGTTTCAGGAAGTAATTGAGTAACCTTCCCACAATCACTGTAAGGCACTGATATTATTCATTTTACTAATTACTAGATTATAGATTGCATTCTCTAATTTCTTGTATATTGGATTGCCTTACAGCCAATAATGACGCATTATATTATGCTAAACTCGCTTTCTAGTTTATATAAGGTTCATTAACAGATTTTCATATACAAGATATGTGCAGTAACGATGCCATAGAACGCCACAGATATTAAGAGAGTATCTCAAGCTGCATGAGTCAGAAATGTAAGTCAAAGATGGAGTAGTTATAGCGAACAGAGATTGTGACATAACTTAGTATGTTTATTCTGATAATGTAGCATTTGACCATGATGTCTAATCTTTGGCTATCTGACAAAATAATTTTCGTAACAGTGACGTAGAAGGATCATTCACTATCTTCCACAGTCATTAGGAATGGCTGTCGAACAGGATGTTCTCAGAATCGTGTAAAAGTAATCTTGTCAGCGAAGTACTCATTGTTGTCTTCATGTATAAAGGTATTGTATAAGGCGTTGGTCATGGACGTTAAAATAGTTGTTTTCTTTCACTTGCAATGCGTTGTGTGGGGTGGCAGCCTATTTTCCGAAGAGGATTCACAGGTTATCGACACAGGATCGCCAATCCCCAGAGACAGGAAATGAACCATCTAAATAACAAGAGGGGTTCGAAGATCGAAACACTGAGCAACTTTTGATATTTAAAACTTTTGGTTTTGTGGTTTGCGAAGAGGATGCTTGCGAAATCAGTGTAAAAGTGATAAACGTGACTGAATTCCACGAAAATAAGCAGAACTGTTTTCTTACAGTGTCCTGTGTTTCTAGTATGCAAGTGAACGATCGAATACGGCGGACAAGACCAAAATCTAACAGCTGAATGAAGATAATTACAGCCACTGATCGAAAGAAATTGGGGTAATTCTCATAAATAGCAGCGAATGCGTGTGAACTACTACTCTGTCGTGGGAAAAACAAACACAGAGGACGAAGGAAAGGAAGATGGAAGGTCGAGGAGAATTCTACTAATAACAGTAGATGATAATTCACTAGATGATGTACAAGACTGTGAAAGAAATAAAGGACTTGTTGAATGATTTCCATACATATTTTCATTTGAAAGATTTTCGTACACATTTTCATTTATGGAACGGAATTCTTGCGTTAAAATAATATGCGCACATCGAAAACAATGCTGGCGGATCGATGTTACATTACATTGCGAGGCGTAGCGCACTGCTGTTCAAAGTACTCAAGTACTTTTCCGGCCGGTGTGGCCGAGCGGTTCTAGGCGCTTAAGTCAGGAACCACGCGATCGCTACGGTCGCAGGTTCGAATCCTGCCTCGGGTATGGTTGTGTGTGATGTCCTTAGGTTAGTTAGGTTTAAGTAGTTCTAAGTTCTGGGGGACTGATGACCTCAGATGTTAATTCCCATAGTGCACAGAGCCATTTGAACAGTTTTTTGAACTCAAGTACTTTGCAAAGCAGCTTTGCATGCCGTGATGGGCCTACCTTCCGAATATGGAACTTTCGCAAGAGGTGTGGAGTGCGGTGAGGCCGATTTTTCTCTTAATAAACTCAAAATCCGTCTTTTAGAAACAAACGACCACTTCAAAACACGAAATGCGAAAGAGAGTCGAGAAACCGAAAGTTTCGACTATCAGCAGAGAACAAACAAGGCGGGGCGAATGTTTTCAGAGGGGGCGAGGCCGTGACAATAGTCGGCGTGATAACAGTCAAGGTAATATCTTCAAATCCAGTAACACGAACTGCTAGGAAAAGTGCGTCACTGGAAGCACGACACAAGGTCACAAATTGTAGTCCTCCAAATGAATGGCCACTGCCGTGTATTCACATGTATCGTACCGGCATGTCAGAAAAGTGCTGAAACTGATATTTCATCCACCTAACCTTATACTTTTTTAAAACAACAATGATGTCACCTTCAAAGTAGCTCGCTTCGGCAGCTATACACCGGCGGAGTCATTGTTCGGAGTTTTGGTAGCGGCGCTGAAAAGCTTAAGCCGCTAGGGACTTTAACATGTATGTCACATTCATTTGAATGCGCTCCGGAATTCCAAAATTACTCCTTTGAAGACGTTTTTTAATTTCACTGAAAGAAAAAAAGTCAGACGGACTCAGCTCAAGTGAATAAGCTGTGGAAGAATAGGATTCCATTTTGAAGTCAAAAATTCCGTGATGGAAGTGGCCGTTTGACATGTGTCCACTAGTCTTTCAAAGACATGTATCTAAAACTCTTGTTGGACAGTTTGCGCTGTAGGAACAAATCCTGAACGCACGATATCCCTATTTTTTAAAAAAGCAATTCAGCATTGTTTTGACCTTTGGTTTGTTCATTCGAGTTTTTACGATCGAGGAGAAGTATTAGTGTGTCACTCCTCACTTTGCCGCTTTGTGTCAGGATTGTACTAAAGAATACAGATATCATCACTTGTGATCATCCTCCTCTGTGATGGTAAGCGTGTCGAAATGCCATGCGAGGGCCCGGATTTAATTCCCAGTCGACTTGGAGATTTTCTCCGATCAGGGACTGGGTGGTGTCTTCTATTCGTAATTATTTCATCCTCATCGACGCACAAATCGCCGTAATGGCGTTCACTATAAAAACTTGCATCAATAGGCCTGGCTCACCTCTCTCTCTCTCTCTCTCTCTCTCTCTCTCTCTCTCTCTCTCTCACACACACACACACACACACACACACACACACACAAATCACCTGTGATCATACTACTGATCCATTCGTGGCCACTGGCGACCCTCTGAAGAAAATCAGCGCGCACGTTACTTCGATTGCCGTTCCGCTCAGATATGAGATTTTTCGGTACCCTTTTGGAACAAAATGAACCAAACTTCGGTAAAAATTTGATTTAAGGTGGTAGTGTTTAACAGGTCTCCCATCACATCTGTTGTTAAATGACTTATCTCACTAGAGTACGCACACGTTCGACGTTTAGGTCTTTTTATGAAGTTGGGGGCCCCATGAGCGAAGTTCATCTTCAACGGGTTCCTGCTTTCCAAAAATGATTCGTGGCAGCGAAAAAATTGTGCTATTCATGAGGAATGTTCCCCATGGGTCATTTTTTCAAGGCTCACATTCATGGATTCCCTACGTTCCATATAAAACTTGATTGCGTGACGGCGCTCTAAATTCATCTGTTCTAGTTAGGTAACACATAACAGAAACACAACTCCACTGATGGCACTCTAAGAAACAGTAGTGAAATAGAACGCATGACTTACTAAAGTGAAAAGTTCGTCAGTCGTAACGAACGTGAAGATTCAGTATAGCAGGTGGTGGTAAACATAAAGATGCACTGTTTTCAGCAGTGTGCGCATATATCATATGAACGTGGAAAAGAAGCAATAGACTTCCACATACCTTTGTACATTGCAGACATCATGTGTAATTTCATTTCAGTCCCACAGGCGACTGATAAGAGACTGATGTTATTTTTAACAAAAGCTGAAGCTACAGTCATTAAACAATATGGGGTAACAACTGCGAAAGCTTCAAAGAAATACAATTTGTACTGTGTAATGAAGACACCTTGAGTTTTTAAAAGCGTGGACGTAGTCCTGCCGCAAGTCTTAACACTTTACAGGAATGGATTTATGGCAGCGAAGACTATACCACCACATTCACGTTGGCAAAATAAATAACCAGGGTAAATATAGTACAATAACTCTAGTAACACCAGTCGTGCGATGTGTGCACTGAATTCAACATGAAAGGCAAGTCTTTCCACAAATAGACTGAAAACAGGAAACTCACCCTTGACGTGTGATACACTCTGCTGTAATGTTTGTATCCTCAGTTTTTGTAACATTTATAAATGACTACTAGCTACACACGGTAACATTTTTAGCAAAATTCAAAGGTGGAGTAATACAATCATGCAAAAAATGCAAAGTTTATATATGAAAGGGAAGCAGTGGTTGGGAAGGGAGTAAGATAGGGTCGTAGCCTAACCCCGATGTTGTTCAATCTGTATATTTAGCAAGCAGTAAAGGAAACAAAAGAAAAATTCGGAGTAGGAATTAAAATCATGGCGAAGAAATAAAAACTTTGAGGTTCGCCGATGACACTGTAATTCTGTCAGAGACAGCAAAGGACCTGTAAGACCAGCTGAACGGAATGGACAGTGTCTTGAAAGGAGGATATAAGACGAACATCAACAAAAGCAACTCGAGGGTAATGGAATGTAGTCGAATTAAGTCGTGTGATGCTGAGGGAATCAGATTAGGAAATGAGACGCTTATAAAAGTACATGAGTTTTGCTATTTGGAGAGCAAAATAACTGATGATCGTTGACGTAGAGAGGATATAAAACGTAGACTCGTAATAGCATGGAAAGCGTTTCTGAAGAAGAGAAATTTGTTAATATCCAGTATAGATTTAAGTGTCAGGAAGTCTTTTCTGAAAGTATTTGTATGGAGTGTAGCCATGTGTGGAAGTGGAACGTGGACGATAAATAGACAAGAAGAGAATAGAAGCTTTCGAAATGTGGTGTTACAGAAGAACGCTGAAGATTAGGTGGGTAGATCACAAAACTAATGAGAAGGCATTGAATAGAATTGGGGAGAAGAGAAATGTATGGCACAACTTGACTACAAGAAGGGATCGCTTGGTAGGATATATTCCGAGGCATCAAGGGATCACTTATTTAGTATCGGAGGGCAGCGCGGGTGGTAAAAATTGTAGAGGTAGACCAAGAGATCAATACACTAAGCATATTCAGAAGGATGTAGGTTGCAGTAGGTACTGGGAGATGAAGCTTTCACAGGATAGAGTAGCATGAAGAGATGCATCAACCCAGTCTCTGGATTGAAGACCACAAGAACAATAACATTTAGAAAGTTTTTGAGTGAAAAGGATAAAAATGCGACATTCAGACAATGAAGGCGTATATGTGAGTAACGATTTTGAAGAATATCTGCGAAAAGAAGGAATTCAGAAGCAGCTGACCATCCCCAGCACACATCAACAAGTTGATGGTGCAGAACGGTGGAACCAGTCCCTTTCAAATACTGTGTAATGTATACTTTTGGAGAGGGGAAGTCACAATACGCTTTGGGACGAAATACAAGCAGCGGCACCTTATGTGTTTCAGCGACATTAATGTGGCCACCATCTGTAATCTACATCAGCGTGCAATAAACACTCACATACAAAGCATGTCGGTGGGAGCCGGGAAACAGTGCAGTCAATGTCGTAACGCGGAAACAGAGCGATTTATCTTCCGTTCAGAAGGGCATAATCATAGGATTTTTGGCCAACTGTGGAAGCATTTCTGAAACGGCTAAGTTCGTGAGCTGTTTGCATGGCACCGTGGTTAAAGCATACCGTGCACAGAAAATTGGCGCTATTCAAAACCGGTGCCCAGCCAACTGTGGTACAACGAGACGACAGGTGACACAGGCTGCGGAGTTGTGTATGGGTGAACAGAAGTGAACTGTTGACCAACTGACCGTCCCGATGAACCAACCTGCTGCCAGATATGTCTCCTGAACTACAGTTCACCGAACCTTGCTGCTTAGGGGTCTCCACAGCAGGCATTTAATTCAAGCACCCACGCTGAGCCGGCCGCTGTGGTCGAGCGGTTCTAGGCGCTTCAGTCTGGAACCGCGGTGCTGCTACGGTTTCAGGTCCGAATCCTGCCTCGGACATGGATGTGTGTGATGTCCTTTGGTTAGTTAAGTTTAAGTAGTTCTGTCTAGGGGACTGATGATCTCAGATGTTAAGTCCCATAGTGGTTAGATACATTTGAACCATTTGAACCCACGCTGACTGCAGTTCATCGGCGCGCCAAAGCCTGCAATTGGAACGCCAGTATCGTAATTGAACGTCCAGTCAGTGGTGACAGGTGGCCTCTTCAGAGGAATTACGCTTTATTCTCCATCGGACAGATGGTCTTTAGCCTGTACGGCGTGAAACATGTGAAGGCCAACACCCTGCAGTAATTGTCCGAAGGCTCCATGCCTGGGGAATTTTTTCGTGGCATTCCCTGAGAAATACTGTTATGCTGGAAGGCACAATGGATTACCACAAGTATTCATCCATCCTTCGACACCGCGTCCACTCCTCCATGCAGTTTGCTTATCATAGGCATGATAGGATCTACCAGCAGGACAATGCAACCGGTCACTCAGCTCGCAGTGCACTTGCATTGATCAAAGTGCACCAGGATGAATTTACCTTACTGCCCTAGCCACCAAACTCACCGGATTTAAATCCAATCGAGATTCTATGGGACCACCTTAATATGGCAGTTCGAGCCATGGTTTCTTAACCGAGAATACATAGCACCACTGCCCATGTTACTGGATTCAGTACCTTGGTTGGTTGGTTGATTTGGTGGAGGGGACCAAACAGCGAAGTCATTGACACTATCAGATTAGGGCAGGACTGGAAAGGAAGTCGGCCGATCCCTTTAATTTGAACCATCCCACCATTTGCCTGAAGCGATTTAGGGAAATAGTAGAAAATGTAAATCAGGATTGCCGGATTCAGGTTAGAAGCGTCTTCTTCCCAAACGCGATTCCAGTGTGCTAACAACTTCATCACCTCGCTCAGTGCTTTCCAGAACGTCATTGACCATCTTCTCCACGTCTCACGGCGATATGAGAAGCAAAAGACTTTTGACAGGTGTTCACATTAGTATAACTGGGCAGTGCTCATGTGAAACCGATATCCGACATCAAAAAATGACGAAGGAACCCACTATAAACGATGCCACGAACGAGATAAAAACATTGCTTAGCTCACCTGCGATTATTCGGATAAATTGTAATAGGTAAAAATGAAAAACCCATTTCTGACATCTGAACTGAAAGGCCAACCTCATAGTGTTTGGATAGTACCAAATCAAGAAATCCTACAGACTATGGAAGCTAGAAACAGGAAATATAGCGATTGTCTGATTGTTGTACCTTGCGAAAATATTATTTCTAAAAAATCGGGCAAAAATGAAACAAATGTGACAACCACTGCAGGCAATGAAACCAGCTGTAGACAATATAGATATAGAAACGGCGAGAATTTGGAAAGATACATAGCTTGCAAACAAACTGGACTGAAGGGGGAATGGGTGCTGAGAACTATTACGCCACAATAGATGATAAGAACCTACAATAAACGAAAACAACAGAAGTCGTTCTAGGGGACAAGTCAGATCACCGAAATGAGTGAAGGACTGAAAAATAAAAAAAAAAAAATAACATAAAAAAGAAGAAGGCACGTGCAGTTGGAAAGGAGAGTACACCAAGAAAAAAGATCCACCAAAGGTACAGGAAGTAGTATAAGCTGATGCTAATAACAATAGGCAAGACGCAGTGTCAGAAGAATTGGAAAAATTAGTGTGAAACCGAACCTAGACGTTCGTACTACATACTAAGAACCCGAAGACTATACTCAAGAAATGTGTTTTCAAGCGGAAACGTAATGAAAATGGAAGAATTGGCAAACATAGTTCACGAATTGCAGCTTTAGATAATGAGCGAAGACCATGAATTGATTTTGACAGATGTTACTGTCCAGTCATAAAAACGAAAACTATTTAGCTGACTGTAGGAACGCGACTGAAAAATTGATATTTTAGATGTCGTTGCGGCATGGCTGGCTTGAAGCATGAAATCTGTGTTAGTATCTGTTAGTTTTACAGATGCCACAGTCAAACTATGAAGGAAATTCAAAGGCCACAAGATCAAAAGGAACTGAACAATAGCGAGTGGATCTCCAGGCTCGTAAAGAGCATCTATGGGTTGCATCCTTTTGGCAGAAGGTGGAGTGAAACAATCGACCAATTTCTGAGCAAACATGGGATACTATGATAAGTAGCTGACGCATGTGCTCTGTGCTTTCTGTCATCTATAGAGCTAACTCGTAGTAACTGCATATGTAGATGACATCGTGGTATCGTCCAGATTGCGGAACCACACCAAATACGGCAACGCGAATCGATACCACAGACATTAGCGATGGCTCGTTGCAATCTGTAACAACGAATGAGAGGCATTCAAGAAGACCAGGCCGCCCTCTCGGAATAGCAGCGCTCTGGTGCTGCGGTCAATATTGTGTCCAACATGCAAGAGCTCTCCTCCAGTTTGTGACCTCATATGAAGGAGTCAACCTCACAGCGTAGGATCACCGTGTCGTTAAAGTTTTTGATGAACTTGTACCTCAAGATAACAGTGTGTTAATCAGTGCGTAAAGCGATGCTTTGCTAGACCGTGATAGCACCATTATCCAGCACTCCTGTGGTAAGGAAATGCGTCTTTTATATATTAATGTAATAAAGTCAACTCATATTTCATGTGTCCTTGTGTGACGAAATATCTCCCACATCAGTCAAAGAACGTACGTTATGGCTGTATGAAATTAGTTTCATCTTGACACAACAGGTGTGTTTTGAGAAAAGTGAAATAATGGAAACGAAAATATGTAAACACGGAATTTTTATTAAAGGATGTTGAAGTAGCTTGTCATATTAAGTCGATTAGCCTTACGGGAGAAGATGGAACACTGACTTAACACCAAACATCACATGCAAAAAAAAATTGAAAGGAATTTGAAATGGAGAAGGGGAAACCTGTGAAAAATCTCTCATCACGAATGGAAAGCTACAAAATGCGGCATATGAAAACAAGCTCAGCGAACAGGATGCATCACAAACAAAATCTCAATTATAAATCATCTATACTGGACAACGGGTAGAAGGCTAGACTTTGTTCCTCTTGTGGTCTTCAGTCCTGAGACTGGTTTGATGCAGCTCTTCATGCTACCCTCAGCTGTGCAAGCTTCTTCATCTCCCAATACTTACTGCAACCCACATCCTTCTGAATGTGCTTAGTGTATTCATCTCTTGGTCTCCCTCTACGATTTTTACTCCCCACGCTGCCCTCCAATGCTAAATTTGTGATCCCTTGATGCCTCAGAACATGTCCTACTAACCGGTCCCTTCTTCTAGTCAAGCTGTGCCACATACTCCTCCTCTCCCCAATTCTATTCAATATTTCACCATTAGTTATGTGATCTACCCATCTAATCTTCAACATTCTTCTGTAGCACCACATTTCGAAAGCTTCTATTCTCTTCTTGTCCAAACTATTTATCGTCCATGTTTCACTTCCTCCCCAAATACAAAACTCCTTTAGTACTTTAAGTGTCTCATTTCGTAATCTAATTCACTCAGCATCACCCGACTTAATTCGACAACATTCCATTATCCTAGTTTTGCTTTTGTTGATGTTCATCTTATATCCTCCTTTCAAGACACTGTCCATTCCGTTTAACTGCTCTTCCAAGTCCTTCGCTGTCTCTGATAGAATTACAATGTCACCGGCGAACCTCAATGTTTTTATTTCTACTCCATTGATTTTAATACCTACTCTGAATTTTTCTTTTGTTTCACTAAACCGTAAATGAAACACCGGGTAGAAATTAAAAGCTCACTCGAAGTGTGTTGCTTAAGTACAGTACGGAATACGAGTTTGTCGTAAGTCGATTTCTTCGTTTTCACTAGCATTACTATCCTGTTCTTCACTTGAACGATGTATGCTCCGCTTCAGTAAACTGTAAGTGTAACACGGGATACAAATTGTAGATGTGTTGTTTATTTCGACTCCGCTATTACTAACAGTCCTTTCTTACGTACATATCAGTACTACTGATGACAGAAGGACCGACGTATGTAATATATGTATACCAAACTTCGTTGACCTCTATGTATGTACGCTGGTAACGTAAAGGTGGAAATAGACGTAAGTTACATTTGCAACCTGTACCTCAATTGAACTACACGGAGACAAAAAGACGACACATGTACAATTTGTAACCCGTACTTCTCTATGGGGTACAGTTTTCGTGTTGCCTTGGACGCTAATAGTATCCCATTCGTTACTTGAGCTATATAGCTATACGCAACATTTGTATCTTGTCCGCCAATTGACGCATATAGAGTCGGTGTAAAGGCGAAGTAAAGGACGGGACACAAATTTTAGTTGTGTCGTCAGTGTAAAGGCGAAGTGAAGGACGGGATACAAATTTTATTTGTGTCGTGAGTGTAAAGGCGACGTGAGGGACGGGATACAAATTTCAGTTGTGACAGGGGTTTCGCCTGTGATATAGTAAGTACACATTCGAAAATGGCGTACTGATACTAGTGCTGAGAAACGAAAGAATATCGACAGCTGAGAAATTTGTATTATGTAATGTCAAAATAGTGAAATACAGTGAAAGAAGCGAATGGAAACGTGAACTTACCACGCGGAAATATCGAGGTATAACCGAAGCTCGCCCAGACAGACAGTAACGAAAATTACATACCCACAAACAGACAAATCCTTTCCTATAAACGAAAATAGGACAGTATAAAGTGCTCTACAATAACAAACTAATACTCCAAATTACCTCAATATCATTGCTAAAAATTTTAATGTACAGTGATATCACTTATCCGGAACACAGAACTGTTTTATTATCTATGCCTCGAAGTGAAGACATTACTATCTATGACTAATGTATGTCGTCATTGGTCAAAACCCAAGGGTTGTATCCCCTGCTTCACTAGACCCTGTTGTGTTGTGTGTAGCTCTGCACGTGAGAGGCTTCTTTTAGTATTCAGGTTGAAGTGTTGCTACAAGTGCTGTTACAGTAAAGCGATTAAATATGGAGGTAATTCAGAGGAAAATGCGTCAAGATATAATTAAAAATGAGCAGTGTTGCCGATAACGTATTTGTGTCTCCTCTCGTTGCGTGTCGCACAGTATCAACCATCCGTTCCGTGTTCGGTCTCCCAGAATGAATTGATGTGAATCAGTAGAAATTAGTTACCATAATAGAGTGCAGTCAAGTGCCAGTGTCTTGTAGCAAGCGTGAGGACATGCGTTCGATCATCGCGTTTCCGCATTATCAACAATCACCCGCGCCGCGACGGTTACGCTCACGCTCGTACAAGTGAGAACTGAAAACTGAAAAATTAACTTTGCTAACAGTTTTATATCATCATTAGTGACAAGGAGGACTATTACCAGATATCTGTACGTGTGACGAGCGTAAGAACTTTGTTGCGATCATTCGGCTTCCGCATCACCAAAAATCACCCGCGTCGTGTCGGTTATGCGTACGCTCGTCTGAATTATTTTGGACTGTTAATCATCAAGAGTGTTAATTGGGATAAACATTTCCGATTTATAGTGTAAAAAGTGCAACCTATGGTTTCCATATCGTCTCAGAATATAGATGTTCATACCAGACATAGGACAGTGTTGTGTTTTAACGTTGAGTGGCTCCCCTAAACCTGCTTGCACATCTCGATAGATAATTTCAGGCAAGCCAACAGCAGTGTGGAGCAGAACAGTACGACCGCCGCGGGATTACCAGGTACTTGATGTGGGCAGGGCGCACGGTCACGAAACGACAACCAGTTAAAGCTACACCCCACCCATTTGTACTCCCGGGTGTGTTACATTAGGATGGTTCAAATGGCTCTGAGCACTATGGGACTCAACTGCTGTGGTCATCAGTCCCCTAGAACTTAGAACTACTTAAACCTAACTAACCTAAGGACAACACACACATCCATGCCCGAGTCAGGATTCGAACCTGGGACCGTAGCAGTCGCAAGGTTCCGGACTGCGCGCCTAGAACCGCGAGACCACCGCAGCCGGTTGTTACATTAGGAGTGAGGAATACTCATGACTTATAGAATTTTGTGTAGTTAATGGGTTGTGCACGGATGTACTCCTTGTTTGTTTCCTTTTTCAATTATTTTAGTCATACTGAGTTATGTACATAGAACTGTTAATGCGATCTGGTTATGCAGGATAGAGCGGATCAGTTTATGTTTGTGGAGGGGGCCTTGATCAGTTACTGTTAGTTGCTCAAAACACACAAACTTTTATTTTCCTAAGAACCACTTAAGTATACACTGCCTCAAAAGGATCAAATTAAAACAATACGGGTGAAGGCATACTTAAGAAAACGTGATAGCTCCTGGGATGAAGGCCCAAAACCACGTCAAAAACAAGAATGGCTGAAGGCCCGAACACAAGGTACAAAAATTGCTTTAGAGATTACATGCAGCCGAAGGCCTCTCATAAAAAATATTTCACGTAAATACTCGGCTGGAGGCCACACACAAGACGTTGAACAACTCAGGGCTCAGGGCCGGGATAACAAGAATTTCAGATAGAGCAAATTTTTGAAAAAATTAGTTTTAAACAAATTAATATTCAAATTTTTAATTTACGACCACTGAATGCGTTACCTTAAAAATATTTCACGTAAAAGCATGGCTGAATGCCACACACTGGACATTGAACAACTCAAGGGCCTAAGACCTGGATAACAAGAGATTCAGATAGAATTAACTTTCAAAATTTAATTTTTAAAAAATCAATTTTCAAATTTTAATTGATGTCAGATGAAGGCCTTATCTTAAACATCAAACAAAGTAAATTAATAGATGGCTGAAGGCCTCGCACAGTACATCATATTAAATGAAAAATTTTAGAAAACTATTAAGTAATTAATATTTACTGCTTCATTACATGTCTGACTTATGACTTAGATTTATGGAAAACAGTCACTGCTTTTTGAGTGTGGATTTTTAAGATGCTGAATAATTACAAAAAACAATGTTGATTGCATCTTTTTCAAATTTTAGCAACCAGAAGTAGACGCAGAATGAGAATTATCTGACAGTGTGAATAATGAACATCTGTGTACTTTGTTGTATGAAGATGGAAGCAACACATCGTAAATAGCTTAACAATGTGTGGTTTATTATACTCGAAATAAAGACCTAAAATTACACAACAACTATATACTCGCGTAGTGATTTACAAGAAATATCATGACACTACGAAAGCTGTGGCTTCAAATAACATAAAATATTACCTACATCACTGACATTAAAAGTGAAAATTGTAATGTAATGTGGCTGACAGTATACATACACATAAATAAACACTTAAATGCGATGTATTTATATAACTTCACCTGGTGTCAAGTAAGTAAGATAAGACACATTATGAGTAATAAAATGTACCATTATCCTTATCTCACATCTAATTATCGCCGGGTACCAACATTTCGTGTGGAGACATTGTACATACTGGAGACTACACAGTTAAATCATGTTTACCTATATAACTAAATAAGATGCAGTGTAGTAAAGAGGGTCTCCATACAGCGATATTTCCGCTAAGATTCCAATAACATCCTTAGAGTCATCCTGGGTGGGGAAAATGAAAGTGACACAGAGAACAGAGTTCAAAGGTACAAAGGAACACAGCAGAGGGAAAAAATATAGTACTAACATGACCATAGTAGATGTTGAAAGTGACCACAATTCATCTCTTGGTACTTCTGAGCCCTGGTTAGCAAATTCCTGAAGGTGGATTTAAAGTTGAACAGCTGGAATTGTTTCAGTCTCATCAGGAATGTTCTGCTGCAGTTCTGTAATACTATGAGGGTTCTTGCGATACACCTTATACCGAAGGACTCCCCACATAAAGTCTTCGCACACTGACAGATCAGATGACTTGAGTGGCCAGCTAGGACTACGATCAGGCTGACCTTTGCACTGCCGTACTCACTTTGAGACAGCCTGCACTCTGTTCAGAACCGGTTTGGATCATGTGGCGGGCGTACACGTGATGTTCTCGTCTCGGGATGTGGTCATATGCATACATTCAGGTCCAGCCTATACACTCGTCTGCGCTGCTTTTATTTGCGATACTCAGTAGTGCTGTACTTCACATGTAACTGTAGCATTTCTGACAGTGAGGCGTAAAAGTTTTCGATCTGTAAGTCATGCAGTAGAAAATTATATGAATTACAATAACTGTGTGATAAACTTTATGAAATAAATAAGTAACAGCATTGTTTGTATTAATTCTAGCCCATGTACGAAGCATTTGTATGCACAAGGCTATTGTTTTACAGCTACCTTGTGGGTGCCAATAGACTTCTTTTTGACAACAAGAAGGTACATTTACATGTATGGAAAGTTTCTGACTTGGTCGATTATGTGTTTACATTAACAGTTAGGTTATATATTTCTTCAGGGAAACTAAAATCAAAGTGAACTTACAATATGTACAGCAACAATAAGTAGGAACATGGTTACATACATTTTATTGCGTGGTAAAGGACACAGACACTGGAAATATTTACACTAAATGATGACTCAAATCACAATTCCTTAAGGTATGTTTTATTTAAACATTTCACCAACACAATCCAGGTTAACAATACTTCCCAGACCAACATTGGCCTTAAAATGCCTCTTCCACAACATGAGTGATTCACATGAATTACGATTGCAACATTTGTTCAAAACCTGTGCTTCTTCCATATCTACAATAACTTTTATTTCTTTTTAAAGTGTTCTCAGGGAAAAGTGGGTGTGATGTTGGTTCGTGCCTACAGTAAAACACATAAGCTATTGTTACAGTTCATACTGGCAATATGTCATATTATCACAATGAAAACATGTGGTCAAATTATCTGTAAATACTACATTAACCTGCCATTTATTTAAATCTTCTCTGTTTCATTTTGTGTAATTTTAAGAATTCCTTCACACTTTATTTATTTATACTATTCATTGATTAAATGTAACAGTTGTGGTACGATATTTGAAGAAGATAGGTGATGGTTATGATTTTGTCTGCATATTATACTTAATAAATACAATATAATAATACCTGCAGAAGTTATTAGTGTGACTAAATGACATTCAGGTCTGAATTGCCATCTGCGATTACTTATGAGCTCACATTAGTATATCACAGTTTACTCATAGCAAAAGCAAACTCTTATCGCAAGATAAGCTGCTTCAACACAAGCTCTCAATTGTGTCTTGTATGTTTCTACTATGTAAACGTACCAGCCAAATGAATAGCACTTAAGAATTACCTCCATTCGTGAGCGGGTTATGCTGCCATTTACCATTACATATGTTGTTCACAGAGCTGGAACTTACAGTGCCGGGGTAATCTGAGCCCAGATGACGACGTATGTGACGACAATGGCTAGTGTTGAAACCAGCAGCCGGCGGTCGACCGCGAAGAAGCCGGCAGCAGAGAAGCGCAGTGGAGGACTGTGTAACAGGAGCGGCAAGAAGGCCTCCAGTTCTGGGCAGCGGCCTTCAGACGCCACAGAGGCCCTCAGGAAGAGGGCAGTGGCAGCAGCCGCCTCTTGCTCAACCGCCGCACACGACAGCGCCAACGTGGACAGTCCTATCCAGTGAGACGCAAACCACATGAATGAGTTGCCAATAGACAGGCTGAGGTGCTGCTGTGAGGTCCACTGAGGCTGCAGCTGTTTCAGCAGCACTTCGTAGGCGCTTCTAGTGGAGCAGCACACCGACTGCGCTACAGTGACAGCCACCGGAGCTCCGAAGTGGTCCTGCAGCAGTTGGGCAGCGCGATACAGTGCCAAGTACGCCTCTAACAACTGGCGAAGTCTGCTGGGAGGTGGAGACAGTGACCTCGAGGGTCGATACAGCGAAGCCGGTGTGAGGCGCGCTGGGACAATCTCAAGCAGGCGGAAATTCAGGGAGCGGAACCGGGCCCACAGCTCGAGTTCCAGCAGAACGAACTGCAGCGTCACCAAAATGTCGAAGAATAAAAAATATATAATTATCAGGCACGAATATATTCGGGCAGTCTTTAGATCACTAGTGGCGAAAACTGCAACTCCCACAATCAGGTATACAGCCAGCAGGAATCCTCCCAATATCTTCATGTCGTCTTCTTTCTTCGACAGTAGATGAGCATCTGCGTACTTCAGCTCTTTGAAGTAACGCCGCAGGATTTGATGGTCAGTTACAATGCATACCCCCATCGGTTGCAGCGGCTGCAAAGATGACAGAGTATCTGTGATTACGTATGTGAAAGTTATTAAGTCTGAGATGGAACGATATACCATTATGTTTGACGCCAGATTCACCATTATAACAATAACTGTTATTAAGAACCAAAAAGTCGACATTGTCATTAATTTATTGCAAACATCGTTTTCGCAAAACTTGGAACATGCATTGTATCTACTTTCCTTCGTGAAAGAAGTCAGCCCAAATATCCTCCACAGTTCGTATATCGGTTCGAAGCATACACGAAGAATCATCCGCTTCTTCCCGTAAGTCACAGGCATTGCGTTTAATGCAGATATGTAGCTTAACGTCTGCCAGTGACAGTAAGAAATCTCAGAAAGAAACGAAGCAACTGAGGAAACTTCGCAAGTCCTTGTATCTTTCTAGCAGTGAAACTTTTCGAAACGGAGTAACATCAGTAAATGCCCAAATTCAACTCATGATTGTCTGTGTGTAAATAGCCCTAAGACTGGCATGTATTTTCATAATCGACGACAGACTTATCAGCTTGTTACAATCTCATTTACTAATTGTCTATTGATGTCTAAAGTGAATTGCCAATGACTACATTAACCAATACGCCCCCCTCCCCCCCCCATACTTTTATGCTGTCGATCAATAGCCTGTACTCGTGTTCGTTACTGCCATTTTTTTAACACGTCTCACTTTCTTGATCTGATTACCCCAGCCCGAAACTGGAATATGTTGTTCATTGTAAGTTTTAGTCTTGTTGTAATAATAATCTAGACATTTTTCCGTTAAGAACTGCCGTTCTTTACTTATATACTGGTCATTGCATATTCATCCATCTGTATCACAAGAAACAAGAAGCAAAAGTTAACTAGCATTGATAATGCTATTTAAATATAACGTCAGTGTGCAATTCAAATTACATATATCTCGTGCTTGTATTACAAGAGCTGCAACTTTTGTCAGACTATTTCCCAAATCACTTACAACAAACCATTGTATTTGTAAGACTATGATACATAATACCGGCAGCAGGGGATGCCGAAACATAGATTGTTGCCACTCTGCTGAGGGTGTAGTAGTTCATTACGCACCTACGGAAGAGAGAGGCCATACAGATGGGATGACTTGCTTACCTCCTTTGGCTGCCTTATTCTCGTAAGAACAAACTAGTCCCTGTGCCATAAGAAATGCGAACAGTGGCAAGTAGTTGCTTATTCTAGTACTTCGAATGGGTTGCCTGAAATGAATTCTTCCAACAGAGTAGGTGGTAGTGAGCTCCTTTAAGGACAATAGAGAATGTATTCACACAGTTGACTTATTAGTACCTATCTCTTACTGGGGAAGTCGTTTAGTACAACAGATTCGCGAACCATCCAGGGACCAAACAAGTGCCCTCAAGATACAGGTCCACGGCAGTCGTTGTTCGTCCTCGATGCCGTTCTTCATGGGAGACTTCTCTTAGGCTAGACGAGCACTGGACGATTTCGCTGCGCCCCAATTATGTATCCCATTGTTGTTCTTACACTTCACGCCCACAGAAGGCTACTTCGTGGCGGCGACGAGGATAATACGTCAGGTTTCAGTTCCGTCGTGTTACTGAACCTCACTCAATTCGCAGTCAGCTGGTTGTGTGCGATGAAGACGTTGTTAAGAGTGTTACTTCATCTTCTCATGTTGCAAAACTGGAATATGGGTAAATTATATACATCTTTGCTGTTCCACATGTTTGTTCCATAGTATCGATTATATATAACTACGAATCACCTTAATCAAATTACAATATGTCTGATTTTGTGTGTAATATTTTTTATTTTGGAAATTACTTCTTACGTCCTATGTGACCAAACTGCTGAGTTCAACGGACCCTAATCTTACACAGTACTCAATCTAACTTAAACTAACTTACGCTAAGGACAACACACACACCCATGACCGAGGGAGGACTCTTACCTCCGACGGGGGGAGCCGAACGAACCATGACAAGGCGCCTGAGACCGCGCGGCTACTCCGGGCGGCATGTAATATTTCAGCTTTATGTAACTTTTCATGTTAATTTCATTGAATATAATGAGGAAAAGTGGAGTGCTGCGTGCGAAGGAGAGAGCAATTGCCCATAGTGAGGGAGTAGAACAGTAAGTGCGTGTCGAAATTCGATGTATTGTAAATACAGACGAACACTTAATTTCCGAATACTGTATGGAGTTATTATCTTCATGAACACTGTATGAACAAAGTAACCGACTGATTCAAATACTGTGAGCTCCTACAGTGCTAACTGTATCTCGTCAATGTAAGCTTCGATAGTTACTTGGCTGGACTGAACTTGCTGCTGTGGCTTGAGTTAATGAAACAGAAGTTCTTTATAACGTGTGATTTGCAAGCTTACACGCTTTCGTGCGCGTTAGGAGTTAATGTAGTTCCCGCAGCAGCATGGATCCAAACGATTTCCTACATGTGAATGTCAAACGGCAGGTTGAGAGTTCGCTGATGTGACAAGTGAGGCACAATCGGACGTACCGGATTTTCATATGTCGTGGCCTCTCTTGGTTCTTTCACCTTAAAAATTGAACGTTACAAGAATTATTGTGTCGTGTGGAAAAATTAGTGTCGCACGACAGAGGCGAAGGTAAATGAAGTACACTGCTAATCGCTTTCAGTTAGCCTGTACCCAGCGGAAGTCGAGAGACGAATTTTATCGTCACCGTACAGGTTATGCATACCTTAAGAGGAACAGTTTTATTTCTATATCAACGAATCCTCTATAGCTTCTCAAACTACTTTGTAGCTGGACACGACACAGGCCAGCATCTTACAGGGTCGTTATTATTAACCTTTCGCTATTTGTGATGGCCCCTATGAAAAACGAGTAACTGTGGGAAATTAAACTTTATCGAAATACTTTTAAGAACTTGCAAAGAGACATAACGAATAAGCCATTGAAACAAACACATCTTAATTTCCACATGATAGGGAAACGTTCGTTAACTGCGTATCATCTTTAAGTTACACATTACGAACGTTGCTCTGTGTGACAACCATCTGCATCCACGACGGCCTGGAACCGCGGAAGAGAGTGCTCTATTGTTGGCGGAAACAACGGTGGACTGTGGAACGTTCAGCTAACGTATCATAGATTGTATTCTGCCGGAAGGTCGCTTATTCTGTCCTGCATTCTCTGTGGCGGCAACGGCAGCTTCAACAGATTATGGCGTAACGTAATTGGCCGTCGGCCTCTGCCAGAAGCAGTTCCCAAATCCCCACTTAATTCTAATTTCCGAATCATGTGCCTCGAGCACGGTGCGGGAAAGGGACCTCCCCCTGTTCCTTTAACGCCTGGGTACTTGCCAATTGCAGCATCACTGCTGATGTGTTTTGATAAAAGAACTTTACGAGTAAAACGCAGTTCACCTTTTCCAGATTCATACTGACCGTATGTGACAGTAACGCACATTGATGATTATGTTCCAGCCTTACGTCGCGTACCAGTACTGGCGCCTAATGGTAAGTCATGATACTAAACTGCTATAACGGTACTTTCAGCGAAGACCCTGCAACGCATAATCTAAACATCATTCCTGTAAAGCTCGATACACTTACGGCAAATCATTTTCCGTCTACATTGACTCTAAAGGCGAAAATTTAATTATAAGCGCAATGTGTACCACACTCTCATATTTAACATGATATATTCACATTGCTATAAAGTTCCCTCTTAGCAATGTCTCTGAAAACATTTCAAGCAATTTTCAATGACGTTTTATTTCCATTGACTTCATTAAACAAAAAATTTTCAATTAATATAGATCTATAGAAACTATATTAAAGTGCCTGTCTTCTCATTTTTAGCCTTGTGATTTCACTACCACCGATTTTCACTTTTTCTGCTTTTGTTTGTCATTATGTGCGTCCTTATATGTTTTATGTTAATCAAAAAATGTTTCCAATGACTCTGAGCACTATGGGACTTAACGTATGAGGTCATCAGTCCCTTAGAACTTAGAACTACTTAAACCTAACTAACCTAAGAACACCACACACATCCATGCCCGAAGTAGGATTCGAACCTGCGATCGTAGCGGTTGCGCGGTTCCAGGTTGAAGCGCCTAGTATCGCTCGACCATATCAACCGGCCTATGTTCTGCAATGTTGTTAGCACTTCGCGTTGTAGAAGATGCATTTTATGAAATGTGCATTGGTTGTGGCATTCGCCTTCATGTTTCTGGCTCCGAACTGTCGGAAGAAACTGCGTTGTTTCTCAGTGGTGCAAGGTCTGAATAAACCGGCAATTTTAAATCTAACAGCTGTACGATGACCTGATCCTTTACTGATATTCTGGAATTCGTCATAGTTTATCACTCCAGAAGTCGCGATTCAGATTAGTTTTTCAATCACTTTTTGGCAATATTACAATTTGTTATGGCCATTTTACAGAGGAATTCATGGGAATCGCAAGTTAAATTTTTAGTATTGTTGTTACTAAATGCGGATGTAACTTTCACAGTAACTTATGACTTAATAATACTATTATGAATAGCATATCAGCCTCCTTTGTGTTAGTACAGATGACGTGTTTATGACGCTATTTGTACTGACAATGCATTACACATAGATGTTTAGTTACTTTCAGCCGCTCTGAGTGATATTTCAGAATTCTGTTCAGTTTCACCAACCTGCATTCTTCCAAATGTATCCTCTGCGCAGACAGCAGCAAGCAGGTGGTAGATCCTTTGTGCTGAGGCTGGAATGAACTGACAGCGAAGAACTGATGTTACATACGAAACTGATTCTTACAACGTTTATGGGCGTCACTTGTATTTGCTTTACCAGATCACAAGAACTGCTAGTTGCTAACTACATCCACACGTTATCAATAAATACACAAGCTTTCTTCCTCGACACGAATACTTGATTACCCCTTACTTAACCTTAAACTGATCGAGATTAAATATTTCTAAGTAAAACTGAGATACAACTGACTGTACCAGACAAAACGTCTCTGTCTTGTGACTCTCCGTACCGATCTACACTCCTGGAAATTGAAATAAGAACACCGTGAATTCATTGTCCCAGGAAGGGGAAACTTTATTGACACATTCCTGGGGTCAGATACATCACATGATCACACTGACAGAACCACAGGAACATAGACACAGGCAACAGAGCATGCACAATGTCGGCACTAGTACAGTGTATATCCACCTTTCGCAGCAATGCAGGCTGCTATTCACCCATGGAGACGATCGTAGAGACGCTGGATGTAGTCCTGTGGAAAGGCTTGCCATGCCATTTCCACCTGGCGCCTCAGTTGGACCAGCGTTCGTGCTGTACGTGCAGACCACATGAGATGACGCTTCATCCAGTCCCAAACATGCTCAATGGGGGACAGATCCGGAGATCTTGCTGTCCAGGGTAGTTGACTTACACCTTCTAGAGCACGTTGGGTGGCACGGGATACATGCGGACGTGCATTGTCCTGTTGGAACAGCAAGTTCTCTTGCCGGTTTAGGAATGGTAGAACGATGGGTTCGATGACGGTTTGGATGTACCGTGTACTATTCAGTGTCCCCTCGATGATCACCAGAGGTGTACGGCCAGTGGAGGAGATCGCTCCCCACACCATGATGCCGGGTGTTGGCCCTGTGTGCCTCGGTCGTATGCAGTCCTGATTTTGGCGCTCACCAGCACGGCGCCAAACACGCATACGACTATCATTGTCACCAAGGCAGAAGCGACTCTCATCGCTGAAGACGACACGTCTCCATTCGTCCCTCCATTCACGCCTGTCGCGACACCACTGGAGGCGGGCTGCACGATGTTGGGGCGTGAGCGGAAGACGGCCTAACGGTGTGCGGGACCGTAGCCCAGCTTCATGGAGACGGTTGCGAATGGTCCTCGGCGATACCCCAGGAGCAACAGTGTCCCTAATTTGCTGGGAAGTGGCGGTGCGGTCCCCTACGGCACTGCGTAGGATCCTACGGTCTTGGCGTGCATCCGTACGTCGCTGCGGTCCGGTCCCAGGTCGACGGGCACGTGCACCTTCCGCCGACCACTGGCGACAACATCGATGTACTGTGGAGACCTCACGCCCCACGTGTTGAGCAATTCGGCGGTACGTCCACCCGGCCTCCCGCATGCCCACTATACGCCCTCGCTCAAAGTCCGTCAACTGCACATACGGTTCACGTCCACGCTGTCGCGGCATGCTACCAGTGTTAAAGACTGCGATGGAGCTCTGTATGCCACGGCAAACTGGCTGACACTGACGGCGGCGGTGCACAAATGCTGCGCAGCTAGCGCCATTCGACGGCCAACACCGCGGTTCCTGGTGTGTCCGCTGTGCCTTGCGTGTGATCATTGCTTGTACAGCCCTCTCGCAGTGTCCGGAGCAAGTATGGTGGGTCTGACACCCCGGTGTCAATGTGTTCTTTTTTCCATTTCCAGGAGTGTATTTGAAATTTCACTGTATTTACAAGAAAACTGAAACCTAACTGTCGCGTTAGGCAACGCGTCTATTTCCCATGACTACACCATTCGATCTGGTTAACGGCACTTTGAAGCTTGGTCTAGGTGGGGCTCCGAAGGCACCTGCTGAACTTTGTCTTCATCTTCATTTAAATATTGTTCCTAGTTTGGTATGTTAGTCTGACTTTAGAAATAAGTGGGCAATAACTTTTTATCAAGAGATACGTATTCTAGAATGTTAAGTAAGATGAGTCCACTATTATTAAGGAAAGAAATTTAGCAATTTGGTGCGCAGCCTCCGAACGTGTTAGCTGATCATATTGACAGGAAACAGTTCTGACGGTCTTTCCTGCAAGAAGGCTTCCATCTGCTACTGGTACCTCACTGAAATGATTACATCATATGCACAATGATGCATTGTCAACTGCTCTAATTCAACACGACAGCTGCTAAAGCCAGAAATATCTTACATACCTTCCTTTTTGAAACGTCCTAAAGTTTGAGTGCTCTCGAATGTAATGCTCAATATGGAAATAAGTTAGCTTGATAAATTTTCAGTAGAGATAAAAGTATCTATCAACAGCCATGCTATCCTATTAATCTGATATCTCGATTATAATATTATTTTTTTTAAATTAAAGGTGTTTAACAAGAATTTTTAACCATCATTAACAATCTATTAATACGAAAATGTTATTCTCAGTACATATTTATAACTTAATTGAAAGTTAGACATATCTTTTAATATTAATGGTTGTCCCATCATGTTAGCTGTCCATCAGTCCATTAATCTTAGTTGTACACTTTAAATTAATCCGCTCTCATAACCTGTGTGCAGTATATTGATGACGATGAGGAATTTTGTTTTGTGGGGCGCTCAACTGCTCGGTTATCAGCGCTTATACAAATTCCCAACTTTTGCCCAGTCCTCGTCACTTTCATGAATGATGCTGAAATGATGAGGAGAACATAAAAACTCAGTCATCTCGAGGCAGGTGGGCAATATATTGTTAACCTATTATTTCACTTAATTGTGTGTAATTTCTGCTAGAAATATGTGCGTTACGTAAAAAGTTTGTAAAAGAATTTCTATAGAACAATCATTCTGATATTGTAACGTTGTTCAAGAAGGGTAGTAGGAGTAATCCATTTAACTACAGACCTATATCATTGACGTCGGTTTGCAGTAGGGTTTTGGAGCATATACTGTATTCAAACATTATGAATCACCTCGAAGGGAACGATCTATTGACACGTAATCAGCATGGCTTCAGAAAACATCGCTCTTGTGCAACGCAGCTAGCTCTTTATTCGCACGAAGTAATGGCCGCTATCGACAGGGGATCTCAAGTTGATTCCGTATTTCTAGATTTCCGGAAAGCTTTTGACACCGTTCCTCACAAGCGACTTCTAATCAAGCTGCGGAGCTATGGGGTATCGTCTCAGTTGTGCGACTGGATTCGTGATTTCCTGTCAGGAAGGTCGCAGTTCGTAGTAATAGACGGCAAATCATCGAGTAAAACTGAAGTGATATCAGGTGTTCCCCCAGGGAAGCGTCCTGGGACCTCTACTGTTCCTGCTCTATATAAATGACCTGGGTGACAATCTGAGCAGTTCTCTTAGACTGTTCGCAGATGATGGTGTAATTTACCGTCTAGTAAGGTCATCCGAAGACCAGTATCAGTTGCAAAGCGATTTAGAAAAGATTGCTGTATGGTGTGTCAGGTGGCAGTTGACGCTAAATAACGAAAAGTGTGAGATGATCCACAAGAGTTCCAAAAGAAATCCGTTGGAATTCGATTACTCGATAAATAGTACAATTCTCAAGGCTGTCAATTCAACTAAGTACCTGGGTGTTAAAATTACGAACAACTTCAGTTGGAAGGACCACATAGATAATATTGTCGGGAAGGCGAGCCAAAGGTTGCGTTTCATTGGCAGGACACTTAGCAGATGCAACAAGTCCACTAAAGAGACAGCTTACACTACACTCGTTCGTCCTCTGTTAGAATATTGCTGCGCGGTGTGGGATCCTTACCAGGTGGGATTGACGGAGGACATCGAAAGGGTGCAAAAAAGGGCAGCTCGTTTTGTATTATCGCGTTATAGGGGAGAGAGTGTGGCAGATATGATACACGAGTTGGGATGGAAGTCATTACAGCATAGACGTTTTTCGTCGCGGCGAGACCTTTTTGCGAAATTTCAGTCACCAACTTT
Source organism: Schistocerca gregaria (assembly GCF_023897955.1). NCBI lineage: Eukaryota > Metazoa > Arthropoda > Insecta > Orthoptera > Acrididae > Schistocerca > Schistocerca gregaria. Next base: position 182,812,458 of record NC_064921.1, read on the forward strand.
CTCTTCCGAATGCGAAAATATTTTGTTGAGCCCAACCTACATAGGTAGGAATGATCATAAAAATAAAATAAGAGAAATCAGAACTCGAACAGAAAGGTGTAGGTGTTCGTTTTTCCCGCTCGCTGTTCGGGAGTGGAATAGTAGAGAGATAGTATGATTGTGGTTCGATGAACCCTCTGCCAAGCACTTAAATGTGAATTGCAGAGTAGTCATGTAGATGTAGATGTAGTCTTTTTCATAATTCAGCATCTCTTTCCATCAAGAAGACATTTCATTTAACAGTGTACAAAATGTACATTTCCTATTGGCGATCTGCCATTCTTTACATTTATCAAGAAGGAACATATGTATTTCTTGAATATCTTTGCACACTTACAATAACTTCCATTCTGGCGTATTGCCGTTCTTAACATGAATCAGCACTCCCTTGAGTCAAGCAAACTTTTAACGAGACAGAGTAAATACAAAAAAACCTATGTAATTATTTCATATGGACGTGGAGACGAAGGATCAAATTTACATTCACACAGCTGCAACACACAGACGCAGACAACCCACAAGCAACACGTAATCATAATTCCAGTGGCTGAGGTGAGGTTTCACCTGCATGACTTCAGTTTTGCTCAACTGGTCCTTGCGACTGCCAGACCATCCTCCCATACCCAACATCCGCACATAGGACCTATACCACATTACTTAACAATACAAATTAGCTTAAATTAGTTCCTCAATAGTTATAAACAAAATTCTGAAACACACATGTGTTTATTTTACATGTGAACATAAATAAATAAGTATATTATTATTTTTCTTTAAGCGTGGCCGTTTCGCATTCGAAAATGACAACTGTTTGTTTATTACGAGGTCATTATTCGTAACATTCTCCGAGCGTCTTTGACCGTTTGTCACAATCTCTCACTAATCTTCTGTTTTTGTATCTCGTGATTTAATGTTGAGCCGGCTGGACGCCGTATCAGCTGTTTCAGTCTGCAGCATTACCTGTCTGCCTCGCTCATCGTATCAAAAACATCGTGAAGCACTTTTGTTCCTTAAGCAGTCTTATTTCAAAACTGTGACACATTTGTGATTACATTTTCTCTAATATTAATTACTTACATTTAGTATTGACTATAGCATTACTTTGCTTTTTCTTGAACAGATTATTGAGAGAAAGCTGCTAGTGCTTTGCCTCCGTTAAATACAAACCAGCACTCATTTAAAATCACATTGCTTCACTCGGTTATATGAGTCTTACTCCTTTCCTATTCGTCTGTTATTGCTGCAGTTACCAACATAACCAGTGGAGCTAATTTCGCAGGTACATTGTATACTTATCTGCCCACATGTAGTATTAAAACATATTCTAGGTCTTGTTACGTTCCGCAAAGTCAGACATTCGTGCTGTTTTCTTTTTATTTTGGTTCAGTGCGTAACATTACTTTGGCTGCTTCAGGTCAGGTGGCCTCTTACCCAAAGTTTCTGCATACCTTATTTACGTACCTTCTGAGATCCTCATAACCTCTTGATGTGCTTCAATTAATGTAAATCAAAAATATATATCTACTTCATCATATATCACCCTATGAACCTAATTTCTCCTTTCCTAATTACCTGTCGTCTAATATATTTTAAAACCATAAACCATTAGCCAACTTACATGTATCCTTGTTCATCTCAAAACACCGCAGTCTATTGGCCGAATTACCTGTTGCCTACTGATTATCCTCGCTTCACTATAAACCTTACTTACAGGACCATCCTTGTACATCAACGTATAATCATTTATTTCGGCGGAAACCACTTCGTCTTATTAATTCACACTGAGTATAACTTTTACCTCTTTAGTTTGAAACAACCTTCATTTATTAGGATTCCGTGCCTTAGTCGGTAAAAACGAAACATCGTAGGATAACTGTGTTGCCCATATCTCTATCTATCCTACCATGCTGTTAAAAACCCATTTTCTCAGGAACAGGTAGACGTGTCAGGCTGAAATTTATTTCACGTACTAAGGCCTAAGGTCTTTCGCCAGTGTAAAAAATTGTTGCTTCCGAGCCAAAGTGGTCAAAAGATACGTCCATTTATGTTAAGTATTTTGATTTTCTCTAATGCACTGATTACGGCATATAGGGTACTTCCCGTTAGCCTAAAATCATCAAATTGGGCAGAAAGGAAGGTTTCAATGTACATAAGAAGGAAAAATCCGAAAACTTTAAGTTTGTAATAATATCGCACTAAATTTTTTTTTGTAATATTTTGTCTGGTTCTCTACCAGAAATTTAAATTTTTCCCCGTGAATTGAATTTTAAAACAAATTTCGGGCTTTCAGTCAGTTTTTTTTATCCGTCTCACAATATTTTTAATCCGTCTCACAATATTACGGCTGGGCATCTTCAGATGAGCCATCGAAGACTGACCTGATCTGATTAGAGCCGTCGGGCCCTCTCTTACACCTGGCCATAGTTTCACGATTTTAGTATGACAACTGGTATTGAGGGGCTTAAGTGTCAGCAGTGGCGGTGTGAGTACATTTTACCGACTACAAACTAACAGTGTTAATATTGGCTTAAACTGTACTATAATGAGACTCATAAAAATGAAGAGACCCAGTGAAATTAAAAAATATTTCGTCAATGTGCCGGAATATGATATAGAACAATTCCTGGAAATAGTAGATTCTGTTGACATATTGATCGAAAACATGAAAACCGAAAACATGTGGAACCATACTGGCTGTACTCAACAAAAAGCCGACTACAATTGCAACAACAGTAACGGTAGTAACTCAGTACCAAACTGTAACGGGAATAGACAAGAGCACCGGCAACAGAATCGAGCCACAAACAATAGCAATGGTTATAACAGCTACAGTTATAGTCGTCAAAATCGAAAGAGACCTCATGATGGACACACGACTAGTCGATAGAATGGAAACGGCAATCCGCAATGGCGGAACAACCGAAACCAGTGCCGTGGTTATAATGAACCGACACCACAGCGGCAACAAAACACAAAACCACAATGGAACGCCAACCCAGGTCCATCACAGAACATGTCAGGAAGTTACAACCGACCACCGCAAAACCCGAGCCATGGACAGTATCAAAATACACCATCGGGGAGACAGGGCCGCCAACCCAACAGTAGCAACAACAACAACCAGAACCACAATGTTAGATTCGTGGAAGTGACAGACAACTGTCAACCCACTAATGCTCATCCGTCAAACTAAAAACAGCCACAATACGCTCTCCGTTGTTGGCTGCAGGATGGTGTAGTGAGGGCACATTCACTGACGACAGCAATAAATTTTGTATCCTGGGATACAATGAGGGAATAAAATAGAAAAAGAACTTGTAGACATACCGCAGAAATGTAACCGAACCGACAAAAGTGTTGTGCAGGCTATATTGCAAGCAGATGTCTACCGAGCAACAATACAGACAACAACCGATACCGGTGCGTCAACCAATGACATGAATACAAATCTTTAAAAGTACTTGAGTTAAAATAATAGATACCAGTATAGCCAGTGAAGAATTGTCGTGTAACAGGTGCAATAGGTGCACTATATCATATCATAAAGCATCAGGTGCAAGTCGAGTTTACCGTAGGAAATGAAGCAATGAAAAGCTTGTTCCTTGTAGTTAAGGGATTAGGTGTTGCTTGGATCCCGGGGATGGAATTCGTACGCCAGAGGGACGCAAAAATCGACCTCTTGTTCGGGGAAGTAAGCCTTACGAATGTGGGTAGACGTGTAATTTTGCCATTGTTGAGGACATGGGAAGTGCACTGTATATATTGCAAGGAGTTTTCAGTCTAGATTAGAAAGCATACAGGTAATGAATTTATATTCTGACTTGATATTACAAGGTGTTTATTTCTGAAGACAGAGAGGAAAAGAGGAAACTAATAGCCATGAAAGTCATGGAAACAGAATATTTGACTGAAGCACAACAAAATGAATTAACTCAGCCACTTACAGATTATGAGTATGTGTTTTCGGAAAAAACCATTGCTACCGAGGGCTACACCTGTAACATCGAAGTGGTGTCTCACGATACTTTCTCTCACGCAAACTACACCACCCCGTAGTCAAAGAAGGAGGCAGTTACGAAGGAAATAAGAAATATAGTTACAAAGACTTAAAGAAGTTCGCTCAATACAGCAACTTTTACATATGTGAGTAACAGCTTAAGTTTATACTGTATTGTTTGTGTGTAAATGTTCAAATTTTAGTGTAACAGGTAAAGACAATGAGGCACACAGGATTAGTGCGATTCAATTTTGTAGATGTTAAGGAATAACAGTAATTTGAAAGCAGTTTGTATTTTGGAAGGAAAATGAACATAGCTTAAAAAATGTATTACAAATTTCATTTTTAAAAATTAGTTTAAAATATTATTAAAAAAATTCAACAGCATGTAATGATGAAAGAATTTTTTATTAGTGTGTCATGAATATTTTTGAACTGTAGTAGTAATGTAACTTATGAAATTCAATATTACAGTGTATATATTATTCCATGTATTTATGACTGTACAGATCCTGAAATATGATCATCCATAATTTACTACAAATCATGAGTGCAAGGTGTGCATCACCCAAGGTACCTTATTTGTTATGGACAAGGTACAAAGCAAATCAGTAAACGCGATTAACGCTAAGCACTGTTAAAATATAATTACATCTGCTAAGGCAGAGATTTGCACTAATTTATCGTTTAAACAAAAGTCACAAATCTAACACTAATCTAGGAACTTGCAATCTAGGGCTATATTACAAAATATTTAAAATAATGCGAGAGGCCAAGTTTTGTAAAGTCGAGTCTGGCTGTGGAAGGCAAGTACGCAATGACTATGGAGACATGACATGGGGACTTACCTCAGATGAGATGTAAATACAATTGAATAGTCAAACGTCTGAAGGCAAGTACGACTCTGGAAGTGGAAAAAGGAACTATGTAATTAGTGTGAGAGACTGGTAAAATCCAGTGCGAGCCAAAATCTAGTTGAGACTGAACTGAATACATTAGTGTTTGTGAACTAATATAAACAGTTACTTTAAGCAGTGTGGAAAACTATGAAGGTGAAACTGATAATACGAACAGTGAAGTGTCAGTATTGAACGTTCAACAGCGGTGCAGACGCCAAACGCCAATATTACGCACGAAAATCTGTGATCTTGCTTATAAATGTAAACTGTAAATTTGAAGTGAACCCACAGTCAATATTTTTGGGAGAGACTATAATTTCAGTGAGTAAAATAATGCGAGATTGGAATGCGATGCGTGGATTTTTGCAAAACAGCGACCGCAGAAACGGCTAATGTATGTGCTAGGCTAGAATTGGGACGTTCAGCAGTGCCTACGAGTGCGGCGAAAACGTAAATAATGTTATCAGAACCGTAACTGCCGAGTAATGAAAACAGTGTCGCATCAAAACTGCATTCACGGGAGAAGATCCATGTCATGTATTCTGCAAGACAATGCTGACATGACACTCGGAAACTGGCGGAAACCAAACACAACAGACGCACTAATAAATGCTGCTTTCCCACTTGCGTAACCATCTGTTTGCGTGAGAGTTTCATATACCGTCGACGATGCGTAGTAGAGCTCACTCCGGCTAAGAAGTATGCGGAAGGGGAATCATACCACTCCACCATGCCCGGCCGAGACATAAGCACATCGCCAACTATGCAGCCGATCAGCTGATTCTGACGTTCCACGACGGCGGGAGACACGCTGGCTTCAAACGGGCGTCGACCTCTCCGCAGCCGCCGCTAACGCCGAGCACCGAACGCACCACCCGGCGCCGTCGCGAGCAAAACGTCGCCTCATAAATCATCAACGACACCGCAATCAATAACTAAGATGTATTAATTGTTATAATAACCTCATTTCTTTGCATAGTGGAACGCAAAATTGCTCGTAACGTATGCACATCCTGTACTCAATGACACCCCAGAAAGAATTAAGTTAAAGTTACCAAAACGGTTAGTATGTCGCTCCGCTAAGGATTTCCCCCAGGGTTTCCCTGGGGCCGCGCAAAATGGGGAGCGAACGGTTAACACCACTGGGACCGCAGGAAATACAGACTAACTCGTATACCTTGGCACACAGCACAAGCTGCAACCAAAAAAAGAAGCAGAAGAAATTAATGTACAAATGTAAAATGTCATAACATAATTGTCAAACTAATTGTGTTCTATGTCCTTTTCTTTTGTACATGTCTGTATTCGTAACCAATTGTATATTATAATGTTATGTAAGTAACTTCATCTGTATTACTTTGTGTACAACAAACAACACTAAGTACAACGACTAAAACAAATGATGTGACATATATAAACTGTGACAGAACAAACTGCGTGTGTGTGAACACTGTGGACATGCAATAGGAAATATTTACGTCAAAAATTTATTAATAGGAACATTTTTTATCAATAAACATTTCTGGGGGCAATAATCCGTCCGCAGTGAAATACTAACAAAAGACTAATCAACAGTGTTTATAAAGAAGAGACACTTAAAAATTGTAGTAATTTCTCTGTGTAAGTTTCGAGGGCAAAGAAATATACAGAGCACTCGAAACAAAATGATCTAAAGAGACGACAAGAGACGCTCTATTGTTAACTTTTTAGCCATATTCACTTCTTCTTGTCTTGTCTTGGGTGGGTGTAGATGGGCATCCAGCGAGTGCTTGCAAATGTAAGTATATTTGTACTAATAAAGCAAGTAATATACTGATTTAATATTACTGTTCTCTTTTAATTTGTAAGAGGTGATCCCGATTTCATGTCCGCTTCCTTGAATTAACCTGCATTCGAGTAATTCATGGTGCAACAATAGCAGCGGCAGATACAGCCAACGACGCCATTATGTGGCGATGTTAAGTTATAAAATTTAGCAGAAGCGAGAAACACCCTCCCCCCCCCCCCCCAAATCCCGCTATTAACATATACAATTTTCTCCACCTCGCCGGACCTTGTGGCCGAGCGGTTCTAGGCGCTACAGTCTCGAACCGCACGACCACTACGGTCACAGGTTCGAATCCTGCCTCGGGCATGGATATGTGTCATGTCCTTAGGTTAGTTATGTTTAAGTAGTTCTACGTTCTAGGGAACTGATACCTCAGATGTTAAGTCCCATAGTGCTCAGAGGCATTGGAACCATTTTTTTCTCCACAGCCGTCCAACGCTGCAGAAAGTACGTAGCTTTAAGATTCTTATTTTCAGTACCACAGCCGAGTGGTTGAGCCAGGACTCCAACTACAGTGCAGTGGTTAACGGAGGTAAGAAACAATACCCTCGTGCGTGTGTGGGCCGCAGTTGTAATTAATAACTAAAGATGTTTTTGCTTTAAAGTGAACTTACTACCCGAGGAAATTAATAGGAAAAGTTTATTCCTTTTTTCTCATGTGTTATGATTCAATGAGTCTAACGTTCATTAACGTAACAAATAATTTCCACTGATGATTAATATTGTTAAAAAAGAGAACTTCACAAGGGATTTAATAGTAAATCAAAATTGAATGAAATATCATTTTCATTAAGGCACACCACGTAAGTAGGCAACAATTACCATTACCAATCAATTTCTGTAGTAAATAATTAATTAAATTACGACGGCAGACTCCCTAGAAGACTGCTTTCAACGTTCCACTGTCTCGTTGTAAGAAGACTCTTGAAGTAATGCATTTGGGTTATCCGAAAGACTGCGCAAACGAATTATATTTTGACCACCGTGTGCTATACAGTATCGCCCCATATCACGTATACAAATGAAATGAATTTTTCTGTCACCAATAATTACAGGTCAGCCGAAGGTCAACAACAGTTCAGACAGAGTTCAAATCCTACTTATAACAGTTTTCTCAAATTTGGGTGGGCATTTACTAGCGTTTCTTCGACGTTAGACGTCCTGTCTTATTTGCGATTTTATAACAATTTTTCTGTTCACAATTCTTGCTGATAATTTCAAGCCTCATATCACCAAGGAATTTCACCTGTTAAGATATCCCCACCAGGGACACAACGTACGAAATAATATGATTATGAATATCATATCAACATCCTGGGTGGTACTATAGATAACTTAATAATTCCATTTGTTCCGAGAATGCATTACACCAGAGGTGACTAGTTACTTTCACCGCCCTGAATGAAATGCATAGAGTTCTCTTAATTTTTACCAAACTGCAACTTCGAAAGGTGTCCCCTGCCCAGACAGGTGCTCATAGGTTGTAGATTCTTTCTCCTGAGGCTACAATGAACTGTTATCGAGGAACTGATATTACGTAACTAACTGGCTCACTCACTATTTAAGGATTATTTGTGTTACCAAAACATAAGAAACAGCAAGACACAAACTGTAACCACTTTTCTTTCTGAAAGCCACACGTTGTCAATTAATCCCAAGCTTTCTCTCTCACCATAAATACTTGATTACACCTCACTAATTCTTAACCCTTTATCTACCATCTGGCTTTAGAAGCCCATCCATTATTTTTCATGTCTTCCCTATTAGTAACTATACATATTATTGTAATGAAATTTTGCGACGCTTCCTAATTCGACAAGTCAGTCATAGTTTAGGAAAAATGTTACAAAAATTTACCTGTGGTTTGCGTTCAAGTGTTGATGCACGTTTCTCCCCGTACGGGTGTTCCACGCAAGTGCAGTTAGAAGCAGTTATTCAACAACGAGATATCTGTCTGCGCAGCTTCTGTTGCATAATTTTGTCGTCAATACCTGGTAGATACCGAATAAAGTTCTGAACAATTTTTGTTATTCTGCTGGAAGATGGAATTGTTTTGGTAAAGGAAGAAGAAACCAGAGCCGTGCTACTTAGAGAGAAGTTATGAAAACCCTGGATACTGAAATTTAAAAGTGTTGACGTATTTGGAGTGTATGTTATGGAAACCCTGGTTACTGAAATTCAAAACTCTTGACGTAGCATCACCTTTGGTAACTTTTTTACGTCTCCCAATTTATCTCGTTATTTGCTGTGAAAGTCTGACACTAGTAAGTACTATCCAAAAACCAAAGGTGAACTGCCTGCCTGCAACTTCGTGTGCCTTTTCATTTACTTTTTGTTTTCATTATTGCATGTAATTCCGACAGTCGAAATAAGTAAGCGATATCCACAATGATACGCCCTCTACTACTCTGAGTAAAGACTTTTGGAGCTACATATAATGGCTGCTAAAGCGAGGAATATCAGATATCCCCATTCTTCTGAGATTTCCAAATATTGGGATAGATTACAAACTTGAGTTGACCAGACAATGTCAGTGCGGTCTCAGTAGGCCAGGACTGAAAATAAATCTGTAATGGCTCTAAACTAGTCGCCTAATAAATACTGCAACTGTTGGTAGAACCATAAATAATACCTTTAAGGAAAAGTCAGTTACCTAACTTCATTTCTTATTCAAGCTGCTGTATCTGTTGTAAATGATAACGATATAAACCTTGCATAGAAGATGTCAGCCACATTTTTTTTTCTTATAAATAAAACATACGTTGGTCTAGAAACTTTGGTGGTGCACTCTGAAATAATAAATCCTACCAGTTCAATTATTAATGCATTATTCATAACCGGTTCAATTGCACATTCACGTGTGGTATGACTGCTGCGCAGTGCACCAGTCTGACATAGTTTGGCTAAAGCACGAGTAAACATTCTCGCACTTGGTACTCTCCGATTACGAAATTGTCTACCGTTTTATCCACGAGCACCAACTGCATTTCCATTTTACAACCTGCCCACAAATACCATATTACTACACTCAGAAATATTAAATACAAACGGGAACATTGAACAATACAACATAATTAGCTAATAAACCACGAGCACAATCAGAGTTGAAAAATGCACTTATATGTAGTCAAATACTACATTACAACACGAAATTCAAATTAAAAGTGGCAGTCGATAAAAAAAATCTAAATGAAAACTTATTTCTGTAACCAACTATATATCTTCAACCAACAAAAATGGAACTTCCGTTATTTTGAATGTTTCATTCGAAATTCGTCTAGACGACCACTTCCAAAAATATTTACTCTTCCTCTAATAGAACCGTACAGTAACTCATTATTATCAGGTCAGACGTCGGAACTGACATCAGTTCCTCAGTCAAGGATGTAGTACACCGGGATGGCAATCCTACGAAACGAGCAGTGCCAGTTAGGTAAAACACAAATTTTAATGTAATTAAAAACCAAGGAAGGCCTTATAAAATCACAATGAACACGGCGGTCACATCCCAAATTTTCATATTTTTCCTAAATCTCTTAAGACAAACATTGGGATGGTACCTATGAGACGGATTGAATGGATTTATTTCCCTATCTTCACCCAGTGTGAGCTTATGTCTAGTCTCTAAACGCCTCCTCGGCGAGAGAACGTTAAACCCTAAACTTACTTCCGCAACTTGTGGACAAGCGTATAGGTTCTCCAATAGCCTCAATGCTCATGTCGTTGATGAGAATCTCCGAAAACTGTGCCACCACACATTTGATATACTGCCCAGCAGCATCCAGCTGTGTAATGCAATCTGCAGAGTAGGATCCTCGCAGCTTAGGTGAGGCATCAGGATAGACAGTAAGTGACAGTCCGTTCACATATGCTGCAATGTTCAGCTTTGTACTTCAGAAAACATTTGTACTTTCACATGGAGGGTGTGTTGCGCAAACGATTACACTCCGCAGAGCACCTCACAATGAATAATTATGGTGGCAGAATCTTTGCAAAACCGTTAGCCAGCACGCCCAGTGACGTTTGTGGTTTGTCTCCGCAGAATTGAGATAAACTTTTTTCATTGCTTGGTGACGTTACTTATTTTACTTCGTTGTCGGCTACATTTGGACTTGACTAGTTCTCTATAATACACGTCTTTTAAATAATAGAGGTGTATTTGTATAGTTCAACATCTTACGGTCAGGTAAATCATTAGCAATTATAAATAACAGTGGTAGTGTCACCATCTAATTGGAAAGATGGAGAGTAATAATTAAAATCACAGAGAAATCTTGACTAATAGCTTGATCTTAAGTAGGTCTACAGACAAATACGCACACACACGCACATACATGTTCTCTCTCTCACACACACACACACGCTCGCGCACACACACGTACGCACGCACACGCTCTTCTATCGTCCATGCTGAAATATCGGACAGTCTATTGAATGAAGAAACAAGGAAACTAATGCGGAAGGTCTGCGGTCACCAAACTGCAGTAAAGAAAACTGCGTAATGTTTGTTTCCTGTGGTCACAAGGGCTCTTTAATTTCCAGTGTGCGAAAGGTGTTTTACGTACGTCTATCAATTTTTTTTCTTTTTATTCATCGTTTTGTGACTGATTTCAAGCGGCAGGCCACGAATTCCTCTCCTTTGAGAACTACTTCATCTTAGAGCAGTGCCTGCAGCTTATGTCCTCACTTATTTTCTGCAGTTTTTATGCTATACAGCTCTTCTTAGTATCATGGAAGTTTTTCGGTGATGTCTTAACAGATACCCTAGCATTCTTTCCTTTCTTATTTTCAACGGTTTCCGTATGTTCTTTTCTCGCTGATTGTGCAGAGAGTGTACACATTCCTTACCTTTTCATTCCACCTAATTACAACGTTCTTGTGTAGCACCACAGCTCAAATGCTTCGGTTCCATTCTTTTCAGATTTTCCCACAGTCCATGTTTCACTTCCGTAAAATATTGTACTCCAAACCCATATTATCACAGACTTAGTTCTTAAATTAAGGCCTATGTTTCATAGCAGTATACTTCTCTTGGCGAGGAATGTACTCTTTGCCAATGCTAGTCTGCTTTTTATATCCTCCACGTTCCGTCCATCATGGGTTGTTTTATAGCCTAGGCAGCAGAGTTCCGTAACTTCAGCTACTTCGTGATTAACATTCCTGATGTTAAGTGTCTCGCTGTCCTCGTTTCTGTTCATTCTCACTACTTACGTCTTTCTTCGATTTCCTCTCAATCTATATTGTACTCATTAGACTTGTCATTCCATTCGGCAGATCCTGTAATTATTATTCACTTTTACCGAAGATAGCAACGTCACTGATTTCAGGTGACTTAGTGGATGTGAGTAGAGTGTTCGGTTAATGTCACCATTCAAAAGACATGCCACATTAACAATGTCTCATGTCGTGTTTTCATAATGTAATGCGTAGCAGTTTCGAATCTAATCCAGGACATCGACGTAAAAGTCAGGAACTCAGCACTACCCTAATTACTCCGCGTGCTGGGCAAATGGCAGCTGTTAAAATTTCTTCCACCACAAGGATTGCAACAACAACTCAGTGGATCACTACACAAATATGGGTCAACGATCTTAGTTATGGGGAGGATAACGCTGCAATAAATGCAGACAATTAACTGCTCTGTTTCGCTGTATACGGTTAGGAACTTGGACTCGGTTTTTCTTGTGGTAACGGTATTTAATTTCAATTGACTGCTATTTCGTAACCAAAGTTGTGCATAGTAATCTGTCTCTCTCTTGCTGTGAAACTTACTAACACAATATTTCAAGAGACTTTTGAATTTCACAGTTGACTGAAGTGGTAAGAACGAGAAGGCCATTATCAGAATTATACCGCCAAGAATTGATTTTACTGTCAACACACAAAATAAGTACTAAGTCATTAACTAAAGTGGAAGTATTGACGAGCTTCACAACAAGTTGATTGAGAGGCATTTGTGTTAGTATAGCTTAACATTCTATTTATCATGCTGCTCCTCATACATTACTGATGAACATACATTATTCAGACACTTCCATCAGCTTTAGTGAGACTGCTACTGAACCGTGTGGTTCCAGGTCAGTCTACATTATCCACTCGAGTTCGATGGCTCCGCCTCTACAGATGTGGGGACAGAGCGGCGCTGCTAAGAGCTTGCAGCCGGTGCTGCTGCTATCTGTCGTTTTTGGGGTTCCGCTGTGTCGCTGGCGCAGCTCCTTTCTCGCTACCTGCTCACGTGCCTACAGCGTAGCCGTGTTGATAGGTGTCTTCTTCCTAGGTTTCTCTGCGGTACGAGAGTCGATTATTTTTAGTAAAGACCGATTTTGGCACCGCTGGTCAGTGGCTGGTGTGCTTATCAGCATGCTGACCACCTTTATGACAGCTGGGTCCATCCTTCTCATGTTGACTTACTGCAAGAAGACATTTGTAGAATTCGTTGAGGACATCCACCATGTGGACACCTTGCTTGGTTTTGCTAAGCCTCGGGATGAGAAAGTAAGACTTTACCTATCTGTAATACCATTATGTATTGTTATTGTAACGATTGCTAATGCCACTCATTATGCATACCAACACGAGAAATTTCTCTTATCTCTTACCATTGATAATATCTTAATATTTATCGTCTTGCTACAGTTCATTGCATTCAGTCTGATATTAGGGCAAAGATTCAGATCAGTTAACGAATCAATGAGGGCTGATTTTTGCTGTGAGAACATTGAAAATATATCACAAGATTTAATAAGGCTGTTGCGCAGAAATAATGCCCACTCTATTTGGACGATAAACCAATTACACTTTTCTCACAGAACCATATTATCTTTAAGTAATAGAATTGCCGAGATTCAAATATTTCACATGATGTTAAGAAAATTAGTTTCATCTTTGAATGATGTGTATGGACCAATCATTGCAATGCTTGTAATACAAAACCTTGTAGCTACCACACAGTTTGGGTCCTACGCCGTTACACTTTCTTTGTATAAATTAAAAGCGACAACGATGGACAGGGTAATTTCCATACTAAATATTGTTGCATCAGTCGCACAATTTGCGTATCTAGTCATTACCTGCCAGTCTACATCTTCAGAAGCAAAGAGAACAGCAAACATCGCTGAAGAGCTGTTCACATTGAATGCTGCAGGTTTGTAACACATGCCTTTCTATTTTAACTCAGGCGAATGGGTGTCTGGATGCTAAACTGTAGTACGTTAAGTCTGAGGTAAATTGTTCAGGGCTAGCCAATTAGAGATGAATCAGGTGAAACGGAGTTCTATTCATTTCTACAAACCAGTCCTCCAACTATTTTCACTGTTTTTTTTAGAATACAAGACTTTTATTGTACAGCACTTGGTTCTCCGAGTGTAATTGATTTCCAAGAAAAGTGACAGCTCTGTTTAGTGGTAGCCCAGCATGTCTAATTTTCATGTGTGACGACGGGGGACTGTGTTAATCAGCCATTCCTCACCACTCTGCAAAACTTTGAGCTTTGTTCTTAGAACTGGGCATTATACTGTTCACTACTATAATCTGCATAGACAACAGACAGTGCATGCAACTTAACTTCTAAATGAAACTAATGCAGGCAACAATCAGATGCTGTGATGGACCTAGGATGAGCCGTAATGATAATACATGCTAGCGTTGACAGATTTTTATGTAACAGGAATAGTATGTGTCGGTATTATTGGCCTAGAATATTAGAAGATTTACATGTTCCTTGCAATAGTGCTTTGTAATATGCAACTGTGCAATCGGTAGCTGTTAATAACGTTCAAATAAACTTGAGATATAATACACATTTAAATCTATGACAACCACGTTTGGAATATCTGTGTTAGGGATATAAAAAATAGGGATAGGGATATAAAAAATAATAAACGCAAAACTTATTTTGCTCCCCCAAGCTGTAGTGCGGAATCTAAAATCAGTTCAAAGTTTTTTAAGTGAAACTGAACTCTGACACACTATTAGAGCTATAAACACCAATTTGGGATGAAAGTTTAACTATATGTTATATTTATGAGCGTAGTATCATACTGTGTACCCTTTGAGTTTCAGAGCTAAGAAACGTTCGCTCTTAATTGCATTGCATGGAGGGTTTCAATAATTTTGTTAGTAAGTGTAACATTTTCTTTTGACAGTTGGTTCAAATGTTTTAATAAACCACCAGAAAACAGTTTCTGCCTTTTCTCATCTATTGCTCCACTTCTAATTAGTTCGATCCAGAATTCCCTGCGCTGTGATTATTTCTTCATCTTAATCCACATTTTACGTTTCTCCAAAAACTAATTTGTGGTATGAAGTATTTATTTTTTTAAATGTCCATCAATAAAAGTTATACATTTTTGTTTGTGGTTGGAAACAAAACATGAAACTATGGAAACATCTTAGACCCATATGTTAAGCTTGCAGCCGTATTTTAGCGCTTTGGTTTGAAGCTATAAATGTTTCTACTGATTTAACTAATCTGATAACTATTTGACAATGTTCTCAGATGCATTACATGTCAAGTTGCCTCATTTAACATGTACACTATACGCAGTTGGCAAATACTGACTGAAAACTTTTATGAGCCGTTAAAGCCTGTAATACAATTATAGTTCAGCATGGAAAAACAATGAATACAGTAACAATGGAGAAAGTCAAGAAAGATTACAAGTATTTGGAAAACAGTGAAGTAGCAGTAAATAGGAATAAGACACGCTACTACTAGATGCCCCACGTTTTTCCCACTGTCTCTAGCATGATGTCATTAAAATTATAGCATAAAATTGACTGCACAAAGCGTAGCCCACCCCAATCCAAAGAGCAGAGAGCACTTCCTCTGCCGAGAGCAGAAGGTGGACAGCCGCTTAAGGACGGTGAGCGTTACCAGCCTGTTATCGGAGCGCAAGGCTTCGTTATCACTTTTCACTCTATGTCAGCTAGCATCGCTTAATTTTCAGTGAGAATTGTATTTATTGCCATACAATTAGTAAATGTAAGCATATTTGTTTGTCATGCAGCACACAGGTGAAGAGGTTACACATGCATTTTAGACTGCATTACCAGTTCCTAGAATTTGTGTGTGTGTGTGTGTGTGTGTGTGCTGAGGGCCACAGCTGCGTTTGAGACTGGGTTTTCTGTTCCTTTACTATATAAGTTCTGGAAGTACACGTGCATTCAAGCTGGTTCAGCGAAATACGATTTATTGGATGCAGATATCGACACGATGGGTCTCGTTTCAGCATGTCAGATTTTGCTAATTAATTGCTTTTGTTTGATGGAAGAAGTTTGAAATAGCTGTAACTAGTCAGAACTTCTCGATACAGCGGAAAGGCATTATAAGTCAGTCGGGCAATTGTACCAAGTCAATGATGTCGTGCCATTATAGGCATAAAAGCCATTCAACAGCTTTCTTGTCGTTGGAAATGAACGTATCAAAAAATGTAAGTCTGTCATGAATTACTATTAATAGTTTTACGTCTTTCACCTGCTGATTGCTTGATGTAACTCGCAAATGGCTTTATCTCATTCAGTTACCGAATCTGCAAGCAACTGGAATGTGGGTAGTAGTTGACTTCATGTAAAAAAATAACTCGTGATACATTTCGCTTGACGACATGCACAGCCCTCCAAAGAAATGTCAGTCTGACTTGTATTACAGTTCATAATCCTGCATCATTGTGTTACTAGTTACTTTCTCAGAGGTGATTATTATTTTGTAGCCGCGCGGGGAAGCTGAGCGGTCTGGCCGCCCTGTCACGGTCTGCGCTGCTCCCCCCGTCGGAGGTTTGAGTCCTTCCTCTGGCATGGGTGTGCGTTGTCCTTAGAGGAAGTTATTTTTAGTGGGATTAAGTAGTGTGTAAGCTTAGGGACAGATGACCTCAGCCGTCTGGTACCATAAGACCTTATACCACATTTCAAATTGTTTTATACATTCTCAGCAACTTTAGTCGTATAGAACGAAATAATAAGCAAGCCGTTGCATAAAACAAATTTAACTTCTGTACCGGATTTGGGGACTTAGTGACCTTAATGAGGGGGTTACAACAAGGCTGTTGTCACTCGCAAATAATGCGGTAGCTCTAACCTTCTGAAGAAGGGTACCAAGTGCCTGAAACCCGTAACAAAATTAAACTTTTTATGCTGGTTGCTTTTTATTTCGTTATACTCAGAGATGTGTTACCAATTCAGAAAAATGAAGAGGTGTAGGGGAGGAGGAGGGGTCGCACCAGGTGTCATCTTCAAGAAAATATTTGATCATGATCCTTGGAGGAAAGAGGAGCAGAGGTATGAGACCACAGACTCACTAGTACCTCCCAGTTGGTTGAATAATGTGGAAAACCTTGACTACTTACGTTAATAATAAGTTAGCAATATTATTCTAATAGTGATGTGTCCTGAAAAATTAGGGAAAGAACTCCAAATATGTGTCAGACTTAATAATTCCGTGACACTTTCCTTGTTGTTTTAGTAGTGGCTGAAGTGTTTCCATTGCAGATTAAATTAAGTCCAATCAATGATTTGGAATAAGCTGGAGGTGAATATTAACTTTAAGGTCGAATATATACAAGTATGTCAGTAAGTCAGTTTGGAATTAAGACATTTCTTCGACAGCCGCTTTTAAGTATTTCAGAACAGAGTTTGCCAAATTAAGCAATTTGTTAAAATCAATTTTACGATACTCTGCAACTTTCTCTTGACCAAGTCAACTGAAGTGAAACAAACCCAAGTAAATACAAGGAATTTCAATTTAATCTAGTTGAAATTACTGACAAGTTGCACTGAATGTTAGCGACAAACTGTTAGAGAAACTGGAGATCTTTCTAGAGAGCTTCCAGCTGGGAACTCAACGCAGTCAAAAGTGGAAGCAAAGAAACATGCAATACACTCTACTGGGCAGTTAATTTTGTGAGGTTTCTTCCCTTAAATCAGAATGTAGAATGTAAGTCTAAATATTTTTAATATGCAAGGAAGTAAAAGTCTGAGAATATACCATTTCCTAGTCAGTGTGAAGGATGTTCGTACGGCCAAAAAGCAACATTAATCGTCCACATTTTTGAACAAAGTTCTGTTATTCGTTTTCTACTTACCGAAGGCGAGAAAACAGTGAATATACACTGTAGAATGTCTAAAGTTTATGGTGAAGGTTATATGAATCGTGCAGTTTCTTACAAGTGGGTAGAGCAGTTCAGAGTAGTCGCGATTGTGACTGACGAATACCTTTCTGGCCGACCAGTTGCAGTTTCAAGTCTCTCACTTCATTGTCGAATGGATGACATTATTCGTACTGTCTTGTGACAGTGGAATGATAGTTGATAAGGTTCAAGTTAGTATTGGAACAGTACACAACATTATCTGTAACAAACTGAAGTCCTGCAAAACATCTGCAAGATGGTTCCCAAAGGAGTTGAGACGGCTGCACAAGGAAAGAAGGTTGAGAGTATGCATAGAGCTAAGCGAACGTTAAGAGAGAGAAGGAGAGCATTTCCTCTACGAAATTTTGACTTGTGATGAATCTTAGGATCGCTATTACGAGCCAGAATCAAACAGACAAAGCATGGAGTGGAAGTAGAACAACTCACATGCCAAGAAAAAATTAAAAACCCAAGCATCATCAGGAAAAGTCATGTTGACGGTGTTTTGGGTTCTGAAAGTGCAGTTTTTTGGGATTATCTCGAAGATCAGCGTACAGTGAACAGCCAGTACTACTCGGATTTGATTTCAAACAAGGTGAAGGTAGCCATGAGAGAAGGACATCGTGGATATTAGAGGAGAGGTGTCATCCTCCGGCAGGACAACGCACGTCCACATATTGTTCAACTAGCACGTGAAACCATCGACAAAATGGGCTGAGAAGTACTTCCTCACCCCCCTTACAGTCCTGATTTCGCACGTAGTGATTTCCATTTGTTTGGTGCACTGAAGGAGGCATTACTTGGGAGAAAGTTCCAGGACAACGAGAACGTGAAAACATTTGTGGGAAAATGGTTCAAACATCAAGATAAGGAGTTCTTTGCAGCCGGAATAAAAAAGCTTGTAGCTTGTTGGTAGAAGTGCATAATTGTTTAAGGGGATTATGTTAAAAAGTAAAAAATTATTGTTTTGCAAAAATAAACGCGTTTATTCTCCAGACCAATTTGTCTCATTAATTACTGAATGACGCTCGTAATATATACAATAGGCTACTACGCTGCCTGACCCACTTCTCAACCTCTGTCTCCGTCTCATCCTCTTTATCTCTTTTAACTGCTGTATGGTTTCTATGCAAGTTGTATATAATCCTTTACCCCTGTTATGTACAGAATTTCAATGGGTACATCCCTGTCAACCTTGTCAAAAACTCTCACTAACTCTGCCTAAACATCGATCTATCCTCCATTAATCTATGTTATAGGATGCGTCGTAGTTATTAGTGCCTTGCACCTTGTAACATGGCTGGCGGTGGAACCCATAAACTGTTCCCGCTTTGACCTTGCGCCCTCTCCACACCACGTACCTGGTACTCCCACGGCGGTACTATTATTTCTGCTTCACACTGCTGCTGCTTTGCCTGGAATCATGTATAGAAATTTTGTAAGTGGGTTTAAGCAAGCCACTCAACACTAAACACAACACTTTTCTACGTCTGGTATGAACAATTATATTCTGAGATGATAAGAAAATCGCAGGTTTTACTGTTTAAACACTAAGTTGTAAGTGTTTCTGGCATTAACGTTCTTATTAATTTGATGTGAGGTTATAATTATCATTCCCTTATTATTGCCCAGTATTCTTGACAATGTTGATGCCTGTGACTATTGTACTTCGCGCCGTCACACGTTTTACACAGTCCTTCTCTGGCCGAACCTTTTGAGACATATACAAAGGCAATGATGATGATTATCTGTCCACAATTATCACTTGGACGAGTGTACGCGTAACAGACCCAATGCGGGTGACTGTTGATAATGTGGAAGCTCAATGGTCGAACTAAAGTTTTTACGCTCGTCACGTACACACAGACCTGGTACCAGTCCTTCTTGACACTTTTAATAATATAACACTGTTCATAAAGTTAATTTACAGTTCACAGTTCTCAATTGTACGAGCGTCAGTGTAACCGTCCCGACGCAGTTGATTGTTGTTGATGCGGAAACGCGATGACTGAACGCATGTTCTCACGCTCGCAACTTGACACTGGCTCGCGATTTCTCTCCTTTGTGGTACACTATATTACTGATCCACGTTAGTTTCACTCTGGGAGACCAAACACGTCACGGATGATTCATGTTGTACGGTACGACACGCAAATGGGCGGATACTCAAATACGTTATCAGCGGCGTTGCTCGTACTTATTTACTTCTTTATCCACTTTTCACTGAATCCACTTCCATATCTCATTACATCACTATAATAGCGCTTGCAGCCACAATTGAACATCCATAACAATGTGTTTCCCGTGCAAAACTACCAACAACGCAATACAGCAGCTCCATGTCCCGTTCTTGACTCTGCAATGTTGCCACTCACCAAAGATACTCCGCAACCAAGCCAGCGATATGACAATTTGCTTACAAACTTGCTTGTCTTACTTGTCTCTGGAATCTAAATTGATCTTTCCTGATGTCGTCTTTTACAGTTTTTTCCCTACTTCAGTAGTTAACAGACGTCGATATATTGTATCCATGAGTTATTAAAATGATAGGTCAGTAAAAAGCGGCGATGGAAATAAAAAAGTTTGGAGATTCGCTGATGACATGGCTGTCCACTTTGGAAGTGAACAACGGATATAAGATCTGCTGAATGAAAACAACGGTGTACTAAGTGCCAAATATGGATTCAGAGCGAATCGAAGACACATGAAAGTTATGAGAAGTAGTTGAAAAGAGAACAGTGAGTAATTTAACACTAGGATTGGTGTCCAAGAAGTAGATCGAGTTAAGGAGCTTAGCTACCTAGGCAATAAAAACCTCATGACCGATGGAGCAAGGAGGACATCAAAAGCAGACTAGCACTGGCAAAAAGTGCGTTCCTGGGCAAGAGAAGTTTACTAGTATCAGACATAGGTCTTAATTTGAGAAACAAATTTCTGAATGTGTACGTTTGGAGAGCAGCACTATATGATAGTGAAATATGAAATGTGGAAAAACTGGAACAGAAGAGAATCTAACATTTGTGTTTTGGCGACACAAACGTATGTTGAAAATTATATGGACTGATAGATTAAGGAATGAGCGATTCTGTACAGAATAAGAGAGGGAAGGAATATATGGGAAACAACGACAGGAAGAAGAGGCAAAGTGGTAGGACATCTGTTCGGACTTCAGAGAATTACTTTCATGCTACAAGACGGACCTGCGGGGGTAAAAACTAGGAACAGCACGTTCATCAAATAACTGAAAACGTAGGTTGCAAGTGTTATTCCGATACTCTGAGATGAAGATGTCGACACAGGAGAGGAACTTGTGTCGGGTAGCATCAGACGAGTGAGAAGACCGATGATAAAGAAAAAGATCGGTAGTATTCACACTTGATTTCTTGACAGTCGCAGTTATTATTGCCTTCTTGAATTCTGAAGGTATTTCCCCAGTCTCACCCATCTTGCGCACCAGGTACAAGAGTTTTGTCATGGCTGTCTCTCCCAAGGACACCAGTAGTTCAGAGTGAATCGTGTTTATTGTAGGGGTGTTGTTTCGTCTCACAAAGTAACCCTCGAGTGCCAGGGAGGGATAGGTTTTGCTGAAAGAGTATGACATTTGTATGCAGATCAGAAATCAAGTACAACCGAGTTATTTTGTTCGACCGCTCTTGCCAAAATTCAGTGTTCAAACCACAGGTGTAGTTCTCTTACGCCCAATTTACAACACTTGCTTACTGTGACGTAAATATTCCCTTCTACCCTAGCAAGATAATGCATACTGGAAGGAATCGTAGGGGGTAGGGTGCCTCCAAAGTCTCACATGTCTATCTTTACAGCCAGTTTACCATCGAGATTAATGGTCTGCGTAATTGTGTACGAATGCGTTATGGCATTGATGTTAGTTGATCTTACTACACTCTTGGCACCTCCAATTTCCAGGGTTTCTTTCATATCCATTTCGTCTTCAAATCCAGATTGGTCGGAGTTGAAAGCAAATTCTTTGCTGAACGATGGATTAAACTTGCTCATATAATCTAAAAAATTTTCGGTCGATTCCCTAGTTTGCTGTGCATCGTCGGGTTGACACTTTGTTCGAAATTTGGTTACCTTACGTCTTCCAATTCTGTCGCTCTATTAGAAGTTAGGCAAACCATTTATTTGCTCCCTTGGAGTCACTAACCTACGTTGTCCACGATTTGGTGTACATATCGTAATACGTCATTGTCATGCAATTGATGTAAACTGTATCGAGGATCCTTGAAACGAGCGAAAACCAGTTCTGTGACAAGTGCACCTTGTCTTCCAGTACCCGTAGTGTTTAATATAATGTATGTCATATTGTTGCTGGAATTATTCTAAACATGTTCATAATAATTTTCAAGTGTCCTGCGGATGATGTTTCATTTAAGTAATTATATTTAGTACCCTCTCCATGGGCATCGATTGTCCTTAACTATGTTTCGCTGTTGATGGGATTTGTGGCTCCATGTCCAACAAGGATTATGAGCTACATGGGTCGACTCCTATTTCAGCATCACTTTCAGTTAATAAGGGCATATCGTCATCATTATACTCCTCATATACTTTTCTCCATACTCGAGCGTATAGTGACACAACACATTCCACTGACTCATCTTGCAGAAAAGCTAAAACCTCATCTACCATTTATTTCACTCTCTGAAAAAATCGTTTGGTTCCTCTCTGACGAAATATCAACTTCGCCAGCTGTTCTTTTAGATATAATGCAATCTTCGTTTTGTATATCGTTGTCATTACTCTGCTTCCTATTGACGTCAATAGCGATGTAGCACAGTGACCCTTTGTTAGTCGACTAAGCAGTTCAGCTATACCCTAAGCCTCAGGCTGCGCTCACCATTCGATACCTCCAGTACTCCCTTCTGTTGCTATTAGGTGCCAATATTGTTAATACATGGTAAAAAACATGTGGGGTTTCGAATACTGTAATCAGCATTGGCGTTTTGCGACCTCGGACTGAAGCTGCTCCTTATTAGTACAGTGCTATGTGAAGTTATTCTCCATTTTTATATTTTTTTCTTTCCTTTCCATAGTATTGCCATAATCTCTATATATGGTGTAATAGGTATAAGTACAGATATTTTTTTATGAAGCACCTAAACGTATACACACAACAATGTGTTCGTTGTTCCGTCTCTGCATCGAACAGTCTTCCCACAAACACTTCAAAAACTTTACGTGTGAAGTTTTGCGCATGGTCGTAACTGCATCACTGCACCACACATGTTAGTTTTAAGTCCAAGCGTCACGCTTGAATACCTGACTACTATCGAGAGAACATGAGCATTAATGACTTGCTACTGCCACACATACTTAGAGGTACTAACCAACCTATAAACATACGACTTGTAATACCTGTAGCTACAGTTACTAGTCTACAGATGTCTCAAACGATGATATAATGTTTAGTTGATCATCTTTAGGCACCAACAGAATTACCTGCACTTTTACCAATTACACACTGTATAATTATTACATCTTTCAGGTTTCCCTTCTTTACTTAGTGCAGGATGCCCGTCTGGGCTCTTGATTTTCATAAATTGGCTTCTCTTCTCTCCAACGACCTTTTTAAATATCCTATAGGTGGTATCTATCTTTCCCTTAATTACACATTCTTCTACAGAATTGCAGTGATTCTCTAACCATTACTGGTCAGCCATTTTGACTTCCAGACAATCTCTTTTTGAGACATTTGTATTCCCTTTCGTCTGCTTCACTTTTTGCCTTTTTATATTTTATTCCTCTCATAAATCAAATTTAATATCTCCTGTGTTAACCAAGGATTTCTAATTTGACTGGTGTGTTTACATTTTATAGCCAATCTGAAACCTTTAAGTACCCCCATGTCCCTTCCATGTATACAACCTTCTTTTATAGTTCTTAAAACATTATGTTAATTTTAGATGAATACCATACCAATTACGCTGCAGCTGCGCAATTGCAAGTGAATCGTTTCCCAAGCAGACGACTTCCAAGCGTAAACATTATTCGAAAGTGCACTCAACGAGCTCGAAATGGATACATGCACCGCCCACCTCGTCATTGGGAATACAATGAAAATGACGCTCGTACCTTTATCGTTCTCACCTGTGTTTAACTGGATCCCGAAATTAGTAGTTGTGCGATTACCAGACAAACTGGAATACCGAAATCAACTCTTTTGAGGATTTTGAAGACAGATAAATATCATGCATATGATATCACACTGACACAGGCATTAACGCCGAAAGATATGCAAATACGTGTGCATTTCTGCCAATGGGCCTTGGAAATGATAAGAGGTGACAATGATTGTTTTAGATACGTTATGTTCACTGATGAAGCCACATTCAAAAACAATGGCGAATTAAATCGTCATGATTGTCATTATTGGTCCCCTGTCAATCCACACTAACACAGACCCGTTGACAATCAACACAAATGGTCGTTAATAGCCTGGTGTGAAATTTTAAATGGTTACTTGATAGGATCGTATTTTTTTGACCAAAATGTTAATGCGGTATGTTATTTACAACTTATCCGCTATGATTCGTTGCAGCTAATGGAAGATGTTGACTTAGAAACTAGGCAACGAATGTGGTACCAAGGGGACGCAGCAGCTCCCCATTATGCTAAGAATGTGCGGAACATTTTAAATTTACGGTACCCTGGTCGATGGATAGGACGCGCCGGACCAATTTAGTGTACTTCACGTTCACCAGACCTAATGTCTCCAGATATTTTATTGTGGGGTTATTTAAAAAAATATTGTTTATGAATGACAGCCCACAACCAGAAACGATATGGGGCATCTCATTGGAAGAACATGTGCAGCCATACCACGAGACGTGCTACTCAAAACAGTGGACAACTTCCGCAGACGATTGACTTAGAAGCAAATGGGGATAACTTTGAACAATTTCTTCGTGGATAATTTCATTAATTAAGCACCCATTTGTGAGAGGCAAGAGGACTCACACTATTGAAACACCCCAACATTTGAGAGGCAAGTGTACTCACACTAATGAAGCACCCCAAGGAACTATCATTCTACTACGTCGATGTCTTTGTTCCTGGGTAATGATAAAAGTGGGATACAGTACATTTTGTACAAAAATAGCTTAATTTGGCGCAACGAAACAAATGGTGCAAATTTTT
Organism: Schistocerca gregaria; assembly: GCF_023897955.1. Classification (NCBI taxonomy): domain Eukaryota; kingdom Metazoa; phylum Arthropoda; class Insecta; order Orthoptera; family Acrididae; genus Schistocerca; species Schistocerca gregaria. The sequence continues at coordinate 182,837,502 of NC_064921.1, forward strand.
TATCGATTTGATGTGTCTCTCTCGGGTAATTCTAAGTAAATGAGAGTTCCTACCCAATTTTACTTTGGACTCGATTTCAGCACCATTTTAATGGTTTAAAAAATGTTTCAGACAGAAACCAAGGGGGCGGGGGCTGGAGATCACATTTGATGTTCCCCTTTGAGTTTATGAACTTGTTTTACCCACTATTTTGGCCCAATGGATAGTTTTCGAGATAATCTCATCCGAAACTTCAGATGGTTCTCGCTGTATGTATACATATATAATGTGTGTGTGGTTCAGTGCTACAACATGCTGATGGGCTGTTCCTACATACTGAGTGACTGGAGTGAAATAGACAGAAAGTGCAGATGAAATTGTGTGACCCAAGATGATGCCATATCTCAAGCTAGCTAGTGGTTGGTGAACAGCAACTGCTTCCTGTCAGTCACATTTTTCAGTAGTTGTATTAGATTTCTTTTTGTTTTCCACTTTCGTCATTTATGTGATCCTTTCAGTGAGAAGTTCTTGGTATGTGCATTATGTTGATGTCTCCACTTCATATGGAAAGATAGGCTTCGAGGTGTTGCCATACTTAACATACTCTTTCACCGAAATTCTTTCTTTACACTGTTGAGTTACTTTACTGCGTCTGAAGTCTATAGCACTATAGCACGTAGTCCATGTCACACATATATTTACGTGTATGTGAAAAACAGGTAAGGAGAAGATGCGATGTATAAAAAAAGGAAGACACATTTCAAGTGACTTAATGGACACAGTCGGATTTATGTTCAGATATAATAACATTTAAATAATACTATTGGACTCCAGTCACTATGATGTCGTATGTGAGAAGTAGTTTAAAGCTGCAAGACCCTTCCTCGGTGTATGCTGAATTTTTATTGATTGTCATTTTCATGAATCTGCTCCTACTTTCAGCGTATCTTTTATGAAGTGATCTATATTGAGGTCCGTATGTAATTGCCCTCTCTCTCTCTCCCTCTGCCGATCTATCTGTCTGTCTCTTACTCCACCCTCCCTCTGTCTCTCTCTCTGTCTCTCCCCGCTCTCTCTCTTTCACAGACACTCACACAAGCACGAACACACACACAGGCTAGAACACACACACACAGACACACACACACACACACACACACACACACACACACACACACACACACATACAGATGAGAGAGAAAGAGAGAGAGAGAGAGAGAAGGGGAGAGGGAGAGAGACAGAGGGGAGTGACAGATCATAGATTTAGTAATACTGACATTCTTGTATACAGTATAGGTAGTGGCAGATATATTTTCTTATTGTGTTTGAAGCTAATTTTATTACAAGCTAGATTTTTTGTGTCACTGGATGAGTGATTAGAGATTTTTATCGCTGAACATTTGACTCATTTATGTTCCACACTGAAGCTGAGTGAGGGTTGACGTGACTCATCTGTCTTTTTAGTATTACACGTCAAAACGCTCAAACTATGAGTAACTGTAGCCTACTAACTTCAAAAGAGAGTTGTACAGCCATGTAACTTGTCGATATATCCAGCTGTTAGAGAAATTAACTAAAACAAGCTGTGCTGTAGGTATTATATATTTACATTACTAAGCACTCCTTGCCATAGACACTTTCTCCCTCGATACTACTTTATCCACGCTGGATTTTACCGAAGTGTTACCACTGAAGCCAAGATAGATCACTGAGTTCTCTTAGAGCAAATAAATCATCACTTTCGTGTTTGAAAATCACCGAGTTATAAGTTAGATAAAGAATATTAATTTTACTGAAGGACACCAGCAACTCAATCTATTATGTAAGAAATGTGAAAACAAAATTTGAAAATAAAACTTGAAATCAATAAGTTCAAAGACAACTGAATAAAATATAATAAAGGTTAGCAACTGATAAAACATTTGGAGCAAGTTAAATAACTAGGATGTGACATCAGTTTTGAGCACAATGACTGGTCTCATGTATCAACTATGGTATTACCTCAGGTATATTCAAAATTACAAATGTTGAATGTCAATCTTTTTCAGTTGAGTTTTGTACAGAAATCCGAAGAAAAAAATACGCCTAACATAGCAAACCATGGGAATACTGTGATACAAAGAGTGATAAAACAAAACTTTACAGATATAAAAACAAGATTTCACCATTCATTCTACAAATGTACTGTGTCAGTGGAGTATGACAGTCACATTATACTAGATAGACACAAATGGCGATATAGGATAACAATTGACTGTAGTGAATCTAATCAAGAAAATATATATATATATTTTTTCCATCGATTTAAACGGGTTGTATAGTAACATGACTTAATAGGCGCCAAACGTCCACTTTTCGATGTTCGCTTTAAACAACTAGTGTATTGGACTGTTAGATGACCATGATTGAACTCACTATCAATGCACAACTAGCATACATACACCAACAGTTAGAAAAGTTCCTCTAATTTTTACATTTAGCTAGGCATACCTTATAATTAAATTGATATTTTGAATGCACTACTCCTCAAGTAGTGATTTAAGAATTAAACATTATGCTTTTATACAGTTAATTGCAGCTTTCAGTTCTAACTGACAGTGCAAATTTATAGTTACGTTGTGAGCGCCTCTCTTGCCATGTACAAAGGTACTCTCCCAAGTTATCTGAACTTCAATACCACTATATAAAGACAGATCGCTGTTTGGTACCAAAAATCTCGGACAGTTGTGACCGAATTTGTGTGTGAATCTCTCAAATTACTAAACGGATTTAATAAAGATTTTTATAAGTTCATCAAATAAACCTTTGGAGAGAAAAACACTATCAATATTTAAAATGTAGATTGTACATAAATATAGTCTAACAAACGTTTGAATTGACACTGGCTACACAGTTTTAGTGGACAGTGAAGGAGGAGACAGGCAGAGTGAATGCTATGGGGGACATGCACAGAGTAAGTGGTACGATGGAAATTCAGATACAGAGAAGCTCGCAAACATATTTAGCAATTGCAAAGAATTGCTGGTTTCGCTTTTGAAATGAAAATAGCATTCTGCAGTAGATTTCAGATCTTAATTTAATTTGCTATTTCCCTTTCCCTTTCTTTTGAATCAGAGCATTTGACTATGACTTTCTGTACAGTAGAAATCAGCTCATCTGATATTGCAGAAATAAGTAAATAAACACATATACAATATAAATATGAAACCAAAAATGAAACAAAAGAAGTATAGATTAGAATTAATGAATTCTACTACACAGCAACGCCCAAAGTGATAATCGTGTTTAGTGTAACATTTATTTATAATCTAATATCCAATTGTTAGTCAAACACCTGGCAACCATTTACCACAGGTGGTGGCAGCGAACAGCTGACGTGGCAGCTGTGGCAGCTGTCACACCAGGTGCGCTACAGCCCTGTCTCATTCAGTGCGTGCTCCCTGTTCACGGTGGATGGTCGGCTGCTCACAGGCTACGTGGTTGCAGTCGTCACTTACGCCATTATCCTGCTGCAGTTCACTGTGGAGTAGTATGCCATCTACACCAAACCTCGAGGTGTTCAAACAAGGATGTATAATGTACAAGTACAGCCTCGTTGGAGTTCAAAACTGGTAGCGCTAATAACTAAGATTAGTATGTAGTAACTACGTAAAATAATGGAGCAATTTGTGTTTCGAAATCCCCGTTAACAATTTCCTACATATTGGAGGCGTTTAACTTTTAATGCAACACATTACTTTTTCCTGAAAGTAAGCCGATCTTATTTAGGATATCAATGCTCCACATTATTCCCAACTCCTTTGGCTACAAAACCATAGTTTTCAACATAATCGCCGTTCACTGTGACGGCCTATCTTCACCTAACTTTTGGAGGCCTGTATGCCAGCATGCTGCCACTCTAGCGGACGATGTCTGAGCCAATGTCTTGCTGCACCAATAGCCCCGCCATTATCCACATACTGTTTCCTGTGGATTCTACTCTTCATAGGGCCAAACAGGTGAAAACCTAATGATGTGAGATCCAGGCTGTACAATTAAGTTTTTTGAGCTCCTCTTGAGTGCACAGATTTGTGTGAGACCTTGCGTTGTAGAGAGGAAGGAGAAATTTGGATGTGTTTTTGTGACTGAAGTTTCTTAAATTTCCTGAGGGTAACACGATGCGCTTCATAGTGTATCAGTGCAGCATGATCGAGGATATCAAATACAATAACCCCTTCAGAATCCCAAAAGACCATCGCCATGACTTTATCAGCTTACGGTATGGCTATGAAATAGTTTCTTTGGAGGACAGGAGGTGAGGCACCAGTCCAAGAACTGACGTTTTGTTTCCACTTGCAAGTGTAAACCTATGTTTCAACCCCTTTGACGACGTTCTGCAAGAAATTGTCATGATGAGGCTCATCAAGTGTAAAAAATTCAGCAGAGATGGCCCTTCGTTGCTCTATATGGTCATTTGCCAGTTGGCGTGGAACCAAGACGTCGTGTTCCTTTGAGAACCTCAACTGGGGGATGAGTGTGTCAGCACCACCAACAGAGACGTCCAGTTGTGCAGCGAGTACTTTGACTGTGATCCGTCAGTCCCCTCGAATGAGAGTGTCCACACGTTCCTACATCGCAGGAATAACCGCTGTGTGGAGCCAGCTGGCTATCGGAAGATCAGACAGATCTTTGTGACATTATTGTGGCAATAACAGACACCTCGCCCAACGATTCGGCGTGGCTTTGTTCCCTGGCAGGCCTCCATAGAGATTTAGCAAGCTCATAACAAAACCTGCAATGCTCTGGTTTTCATCCAAAAGCTCTCTGTCTTGAATTTACCTCGGTCACAGACACCATGTTGAGGGCTACATATAGCACTGCTACCTGTCGGTTCTTCATGAAACTACAGAGGCTGAAAGTGGAAAATTTGACACTGTCCCAAAACAGAGTCCTCACTTTTCAACCAATATTGGACTAGAAAAAATGTGTTGCGGTACCAGTTGAAGGTCCCTCGCAGAATTACAACGACTGAGAGGGAAATTGCTCTTAACTGTCAACGAATCACCAACATGGAATCTATCAGTCTTAAATTACTTTCAAAACTACCATTTCACTTGTGAGCTTCGTTTGTGGCTCACATGGTGTTTTGCACATCGTATATACATCATCCCACCGTGTGTTTGCGATGAGAAGCAGAACACAAGTCACACATTTTTGTTTTCATTTATTTGGGATATGTAAGTGTGGTGAACAATGAACTGAACTGTGCACTCTCTATTTTATTAATATCAGCATCATAGAAAAATTAAGAGATACAAAAAAAAAATGAATATTAGGTTTTGACGCTCTGTGAACATCGAGATCATTACATCTGGGGGAGGGACATGAAGTGGTTCATCGAAATTGCTGTCTCATAGCTACTATGTTGTGTGATGTTAATGTGGTGTGTACTGTTTGCATGAGTGCAATGTAATAGTTAGTATCGACGTGATTTTGTCAGCTAGTCTACATGAGAAACAGAAATTACGCAATTAATACGCCTACAAACTACATTCATATGCTGTGTGTCTAAACGAACTGTCATCCTATGTAATTTGAAAATATAAATGGTCATACAATTTTATTAAATTACAGGAAACTTAAAAGCAATTAACTGAAAGTATAGGAATAGAGATAACTGTGCTACTTATAAGACATAATTACATTTCCTATCAAGCAAACTGCCTGCAGTATAAAACAATGGATACCAAAATAATATTTTTGTTTGTGTAGCGTCTTAGGAGAAAAAACTAAAGATATGCTAGAGAAACCTTTAGGACCCCAAACGCGCCAAGTCATTTTATAATATCAGACCTCTCTATTTACTATATCATTTTAGCAAAGAAGTTATAAGTGACGTTAGAATTCATGGAAGGGCTTGGCCTCAGGTTATGACATATTTATTTGTCAGGCGTTTCACATTTATTAAATGTTATTTTTAAAAACAAAAATAGTAAAACACAATAATGTAGTCTTTTAGAAATCAGTAGTTCTAAAAACAGTGAGTGGGATGCCTTGAATTCTAACGAACAGAACCAATATAACAACGATAGCAAAATGATACCAGGCTAACAAAATGGTTTCAAATTGTAGATACAAAATTTAACACTGTCCTTTAAGAGACCAGACAAATTCAAATCATTGAAATTCAAATTATCGAACGCAAACGTAACAACGACTAGCACAAATTTAATAACAGGTAAAATATTTAAACGAAGTTAAGTGTCCAAGTTAAGAGAATAGTTTTAAATTGCAGACAGTTTTAAAATAACAGGGTCCTTTGAGAGACGTGCCAGAGTTAAGCAATAAATGAGCAGCAAATGGCGCATCCGATTAGGGAAAACTTGATACGAAAAGAGACACGGTACCAAAAGGGATCCAAGCCAAAAGAGAAAAATACGTTAACTCTAAAAGATTTAAGTTCACGCGAAGCACTCAAGACAAAACTTAACCTGAGCAGCGGTCACCGTGCCGCAGAGCTACTTCACACAAGCTGACAGCGTCGGCGAATCCCATATGCAGTGCAGTAGTGTTATGCCGCTGGTGCACTCAACGCTTGTCAGGCCGAAACAGTTGCACGCACAGACTGCAAAAGCAGTGGCTCACCCATCAGGCAACAGCAGGGCGCTCGTAAAGTAAGCTTCATGAGAGAAAATGATGCCTAGAAACACCAACAGGTCAGACAGTTTGATTACAGATTTTCAGTAAATAAATACCTGAACAACAATCCAAAATAAGGTACAACAATCACAAACGGCGATTAACAGACCAAGATAAGAATTTCTGGAATAGTGAAATTTAAACACTGGCGAGAATCAGAAATAAGAATATTATTATAACAAGATACAAACATAGTTCAAATAGACTGTAAAAACTATTTTGGACATTCCTTCAGGTTTCAAATCCTGGTTTTGTTAATAAAATAACGGCCAGACACCTGTGCAAGACGGCCTACAGACCCAATCACTCTCCAGGAATCATGTAAGGAATCACGCCTTATGACACTCAAGGGAGCCAACACAGAAAATTTCACAGCTCCTTGGCATCATAACCGGTATGCTAATATATCCTGCCAGATTGGTATCTAAAATATAATTAAAGAGGACATCAATCAAAAACGTTCATAACAGCAGCAGTAACACCTGGGATCGCCGTGGCATTTCGACCTCTTGCACAAACGGTGACAGTAATAATGTTAGGCACGATCTGGGAAGGAGGAACACTACTAAAGCCAAAGAATAAGAAACTATCAGGTCACTCGTCACGCCTGGGGATCACAACAGTTACTTTTCACGAAAGGAACACAGGGCTCTCAGAGAACTCCGAGGTGGGCAAGTTCGAACTGTTTCTAGAAGCAGTATTAACCATACTAACGGTGGATGCAAACGTCCGAGGAAGCACAAAGTCACAAGACGGCGAAGAGTAACGTATGGCAGAGCAATAACAACAGAACCGTCTAAGGCCACGAACTAGATTACGCAAGATGTAACACCGAATATGCAGATAAATACCTACTGCACCATCCAAAATTTTGGCATTTTGATATCCGTTGATATGTTGCTCTGTACTTTTGATCCTGAAGCTGTAAGCTGTATTACAGAGACTATATCTAATACGTAATCGATATACTAGTGTAATTATTTCTGACTGTACATTATTGATGGTAATTACAACGATAATATTGTAAATTCCTGGGTAACAGCCAACGGAACTTTCTTGAAATGTATTGATAGCAACGACAAAATGGTAGTAGCTCTGGCGTGTAGGTAAAAAGACGAGGGCTAGTAGAAATCCTTGGGTAACAGAAGAGATACTGAATTTAATTGATGAAAGGAGAAAATACAAAAATAAAGTAAGTGAAGCAGGAAAAAAGGAATAAAAACATCTCAAAAAGGAGATTGACAGGAAGTGCAAATTGGCTAAGCAGGGATGGCTAGAGGACGAATTCAAGGATGTAGAGGCTTATCTCACTAGGGGTAAGATAGATACTGCCTGCAGGAAAATTAAAGAGGCCTTAGAAGAAAAGAGAACCACTTGTATAAATATCAAGAGCTCAGATGGAAACCCAGTTCTAAGCAAAGAAGGGGAAGCAGAAAGGTGGAAGGGGTATATAGAGTGTCTGTATAAGGCCAATGTACTTGAGGACAATATTACGGAAATGGTAGAAGAGGTAGATGAAGGTGAAATGGAAGATATACTGCGTAAAGAGTTTCACAGAGAACTGAAAGATATAAGTTGAAACAAGGCCCCGGGAGTAGACAACATTCCATTGGAACTACTGAGGGCCTTGGGAGAGCGAGTGCTGACAAAACTCAACCATCTGGAGAGTAAGATGTATGAGACAGGCGAAATTCCCTCAGACTTCAAGAAGAATATAGTAATTCCAATCCCAAGGAGAGCAGGTGTTGACAGATGTGAAAATTACCGAACTATCAGTTTAGTAAGTCACAGCAGCAAAATACTAACGCGAGTTCTTTACATACGAATGGAAAAACTGGTAGAAGCTGACCTCCGGGAAGATCAGTTTGGATTCCGTAGAAATGTTGGAACACGTGAGGGAACACTCACTTTACAACTTATCTTAGAAAATAGATTAAGGAAAGGCAAACCTACACTTCTAGCATTTGCAGACTTAGAGAAAGCTTTTGACATTGTGGACTGGAATACTCTCTTTCAAATTCTAAAGGTGCCAGGGGTAAAATACAGGGAGCGAAAGGCTATTTACAATTTGTATAGAAACGAGATGGCAGTTATAAGAGTAGATGGACATAAAAAGGAAGCAGTGGTTGGGATGGGAGTGAGACAGGGTTGTAGCCTCTCCCTGATGCTATTCAATCTGTATATTTAGCAAGCAGTAAAGGAAACAAAAGAAAAGTTCGGAGTAGGTATTAAAATCCATGGAGAAGAAATAAAAATTTTGAAGTTTGCCGATGACCTTGTAATTCTGTCAGAGACAGCAAAGGACTTGGAAGAGCTGTTGAATGGAATGGACAGTGTCTTGAAAGGAGGGTATAAGATGAACATCAAGAAAAGCAAAACGAGGATAATAGAATATAGTCGAATTAAATCGGATAATGCTGCGGGAATTAGATTAGGAAATGAGACACTTATAGTAGTAAAGGAATTTTGCTATTTGAGGAGCAAAATAACTGATTATGGTCGAAGTAAAAAGGATATAAAATGTAGACTGGCAATGACAAGGAATGCGTCTCTGAAGAAGAGAAATTTGTTAACATCGAGTATAGATTTAAGTGTCAGGAAGCCGTTCCCTAAAGTATTTGTATGGAGTGTAGCCATGTATTGAAGTGAAACGTGGACGATAAATAGTTTACACAAGAAGAGAATAGAAGGTTTCGAAATGTGGTGCTACAGAAGAATGCTGAAGATTAGATAGGTAGATCACGTAACTAATGAGGAGGTACCGAATAGAAGTGGGGAGCAGAGACGTTTGTGGCACAACTTCACTAGAAGAAGGGATCAGTTGGTAGGACATGTTCTGAGGCATCAAGGGATCACCAGTTTGGTACTGGAGGGCAGCGTGGAGGGTAAAAATCGTAGAGGGAGACCAAGAGATGAATACACTAAGCATATTCTGAAGGATGTAGGCTGCAGTAGGTACTGGGAGATGAAGACTATTGCACAGGATAGAGTAGCATGTAGAGCTGCATCAAACCAGTATCAGAACTGAAAACCACAACAACAACAAATGGCGTGTTTATCTCTGTGTATGGAGAGTCTCTTTCGCGCTGGGTGCAGAGATGACGCAGAGTAACGTGAGTCATGAAAGAGTGCGGAAATGTTTGTTGGGCGCTCCCGCCGCCGCGGTGCGCAGCAGTGCTCGGGCCAGTGCAGACGCGCCTGATTTGTTAACCCGCGAGTGTTGAGAGCGCTGTAGGAGTGGACAGGCGGAGGAAACTGCAATTGCAACTGTTCTTTATCTCATAATTATCCTTGGCTCAGGAGACGACTCGGGATTCTCAATGAACAGCAGCTGCAGCTACAACGGCAGCTCAGCACTATCGTCGGCTGCATATTTTGTCGTCCACACAGCTACAACACCCTAAGTATATTAACTGACAGATAAGGAAATGTAAGGGCTTTACCAAGTTGATTTCTTCCACAATGTATTAATAACATGAATAATAACTTGCAATAGTTAAAAATTGTAAAGCACCTGTGTTGTCACTGTCCTCAGACATTATTATCAAGCATGGTCCCTTTTCCATTCCATGCAATCACCGAGTGTCGTAAGAATATGAAAAGTAGTCAACTGCTTACTGCCAATCGGTGTGTTTCCTACAAAAGCTTTTGAGTTTAAATTTTCTGCCACGGTAACTGCTCACTCTTGTATTGCATAACATAGGCTTCTGAAAGTAAAGTAAAATTGCACTGGCAAAACTAATAACTAAAGATAAAGCACAAATTAAAAGTGCGCAATTTCATTTATTCTGTATTTAGCTTAGCGAGTGACTTCTGCTGGCTTGGTATGTATTTTATTGCTGTTTTTTTAAAGTAAAATCAGTTGCTCACTTGCTTAAGTAAATTCAATCCAATATTCGAATAATCAAAACTAAATTGCTTGCCTCTTTCTAAGTTTTTCATTACGTAACACTGAGGTTAGTGAAAGTATTTTTTTTTTTTACATAACAGAGTTTAAGTTAAGCCAGCCATTCATTTAACCGGTAACTCCATTTAATTTTACATCACTATTCCAGAATAAGTAACTACAAATTCAGTGCTTTGTGATTCATTTATTTTCTCGTGAACTGTTGTGCTGTGGAAAATCGTTACAATCTGACCAGTGATTATTTGCTTAAATTTCTTTGCCATTACCTTTGTCAAGATTCTGGAGATTCATTGCCCTAGCGGGCTGGCCATCGTTTAATTATCTCTTCATTTTAGATAATTATTGGTTGCCTTGTGTTATCAGTGAGTCAGTGATTTTTGTAGTAAATACACTCCTGGAAATGGAAAAAGAACACATTGACACCGGTGTGTCAGACCCACCATACTTGCTCCGGACACTGCGAGAGGGCTGTACAAGCAATGATCGCACGTTTGGCACAGCGGACACATCAGGAACCGCGGTGTTGGCCGTTGAATGGCGTTAGCTGCGCAGCATTTGTGCACCGCCGCCGTCAGTGTCAGCCAGTTTGCCGTGGCATACGGAGCTCCATCGCAGTCTTTAACACTGGTAGCATGCCGCGACAGCGTGGACGTGAACCGTATGTGCAGTTGACGGACTTTGAGCGAGGGCGTATAGTGGGCATGCGGGAGGCCGGGTGGACGTACCGCCGAATTGCTCAACACGTGGGGCGTGAGGTCTCCACAGTACATCGATGTTGTCGCCAGTTGTCGGCGGAAGGTGCACGTGCCCGTCGATCTGGGACCGGACCGCAGCGTTGCACGGATGCACGCCAAGACCGTAGGATCCTACGCAGTGCCGTAGGGGACCGCACCGCCACTTCCCAGCAAATTAATGACACTGTTGCTCCTGGGGTATCGGCGAAGACCATTCGCAACCGTCTCCATGAAGCTGGGCTACGGTCCCTCACACCGTTAGGCCGTCTTCCGCTCACGCCCCAACATCGTGCAGCCCGCCTCCAGTGATGTCGCGACAGGCGTGAATGGAGGGACGAATGGAGACGTGTCGTCTTCAGCGATGAGAGTCGCTTCTGCCTTGGTGCCAATGATGGTCGTATGCGTGTTTGGCGCCGTGCAGGTGAGCGCCACAATCAGGACTGCATACGACCGAGGCACTCAGGGCCAACACCCGGCATCATGGTGTGGGGAGCGATCTCCTACACTGGCCGTACACCTCTGGTGATCGTCGAGGGGACACTGAATAGTGCACGGTACATCCAAACCGTCATCGAACCCATCGTTCTACCATTCCTATACCGGCAAGGGAACTTGCTGTTCCAACAGGACAATGCACGTCCGCATGTATACCGTGCCACCCAACGTGCTCTAGAAGGCCAGCAAGATCTCCGGATCTGTCCCCCAGTGAGCATGTTTGGGACTGGATGAAGCGTCGTCTCACGCGGTCTGCACGTCCAGCGCGAACGCTGGTCCAACTGAGGCGCCAGGTGGAAATGGCATGGCAAGCCGTTCCACAGGACTACATCCAGCATCTCTACGATCGTCTCCATGGGAGAATAGCAGCCTGCATTGCTGCGAAAAGTGGATATGCACTGTACTAGTGCCGACATTTTGCATGCTCTGTTGCCTGTGTCTATGTGTCTGTGGTTCTGTCAGTGTGATCATGTGATGTATCTGACCCCAGGAATGTGTCAATAAAGTTTCCCCTTCCTGGGACAATGAATTCACGTTGTTCTTATTTCTATTTCCAGGAGTGTATTATATGGACCCCCCACCCAACCTCCCACCCCACCGTGTGGTTCGTAAGTGGTCTGCACTATATTCCACCCATTTCAAAATTATCATTGCTATTTAACTTAAGTCTAGAATAGATTATTCTCTCATGCCACGACGTGTTCTGGCACTTCTGCTTTCTCGCGTGGGCCCTACACGATATTAAAAATATTTAAATGCTTTTTTAGCTCTTCAGTGTAGTTATAACAAGTGTTTACAATTAAAAAGCACAAGCACTTTCAGTCATTCATTGTCAGATTGTCAAATCGATTACAGTTATTTCATTCAACTCATACAAATGCCTCTAATCATATTTATTTCATGTAGCAGATTTCGGACTTTGTATACATTTCTGAAACACATATTCCACGGACACAGAATTGTAAGACGATGCCAATGTTTACTTTTTCTTACAGAAACTGTAGTTAATCTGCAAATTGACTTAGGACTACTTTACTATGGTTCAGAGAAACAAGCACAGCAATGTTCCAATACCCAACTCGCATCGCTTAATTCCAAAATGACTTTAGTCCATAACTTCTACGTATTATTTCCAGTAGCAGAAAATTCACTTTTACCGGCAGAACACCCTTAGTCCTGGACTTAAGTCGGTTTGCTCGTCAGATAACGATAATTATGAAGAGATTCATGTATATATTTAAGCTGGTAAAATGTCTATATTACTTTTGTTTGTGTGGTAACTTACGATACGTAAGATGAAAACAAAAATGGATTCTAATAGTAGTGCATTATGTATTGGTGCTGTCGGAAATTAAGGAAATAATGACCAAATAAGGAGTAAAGGAATTATAAAGGGTGCAGAATATTAGACAGCTACAATAAAATGTGCTAAGGTTAAAGCTGTGGAGCATGTAAATCATGTGGTGAAGTTAGTCACCTGCTTGCAGGTAAGGAATTTGGATTTAATTCTGTTTCACAGTATTGTTGTACACAATAATCTTGTACTCATAATTGTAGCTTACCGAGAATGGTAATGACATTAATAACGAAATTTGTTGTTTATAAAATATATCACATATTTGTAATGCAGAAAACATGTTTTAACTTGATTTCCCATGTATTGTTAGAAGCAACTGATTACATGAAATATTCTGAAATTAAGAAAATAGAAGATGTCTCCTTACACGGGTGAACTGAAAGTTCTGCCAGAAAAAGACGAAGAAGAAGAGAAGACGAGCCTGGTACTAGTGCATCTATGGTGAAGTATTATGTTAAAGATTGAGATAAGCGGAGAGAGCTATATAAGAAAGTCGCCCTCAGTGTTCATTGTGTTACCGAATCCAGAATGAACCGATTGTTTAAGTTGCTGCTTAGTGTCAAGTCTCCCAAGGACCAATGTGGAAAACAAAAACCAGGGAACACAAAAGAGGCTTATCTACTTGCTTTTATTCATGCTCATATTGGGTGATTTCCAACTAAACAAACCCACTGTGGAAACACAGATGTTTTCTACTTAAACACTGAACTAACTGTTAAAACAATGAATGTAATGTCTCTTGTCAAATATCCTGATAGTAATGTGTCCTAGCGCTATTCTCACAGATTTTCCAGTAACCTTTTCCGTTTGAGGTTTGGTAGGCTCAGTATCGGCATTATGATACGTGTGAGAAACTGAATGTTAAAGTGGAAAGCAGTGCACTTAATGATTGTGCTGAAGGTCTAGTTGCAGCAGAACTTCTTGTTCACAAATGTCACAGAAGAAAGCTGTACAAAACAAATGAAGAAGCAACCAAGTTATGAACTGAGAGACAGGATTTTCCTGCCCTAACATTTCCCTACATGCAAAATGTATGCTTGCCTAAGCGAGCAATTCGGGACACGTATTGTTAGCGTCAGCTATCTGTTACAGTTTTCTCTGTACAGAACAAGAAAACTAACTCAGTATCCTTCTACATCTACCATGACACAAGCTAGGAAAAGTTCAAATGAGGTATACAGTTTTCTCCTCCACTATTTCAATACCTGCGGCTCATCTATTATTAAAGAACTCTGCTTGTTTTGTGATGGCTGCCCAGGCCCGAATAAGAACAGACTCACCAGATTTTTAATAGATATAACTTCTCACGGGAGATTTTTAAACATCAAACTTCGTTTCCCAGTTCGAGGACGCTCCTTTTTACCAAATGATAGGAACTTCACCATAGTGAAAAGACTACTGAGGAGCGTGGACGGATCTGCACAATGAAGGACGTATGTGAACACATAGTCAACTCTAATGCTAAAGGAAATTTTACATTTACCTTCGTTTAAAGTGAGGATGTTTATGAGCGCAGCAACTGGTGGCGACATTACTACAAAAGAAATGACAATTCCATAGAGACGTCGGTTAAGGATGCCCCTAAAGATAAAAGGCATCTTCCACCGTTTCAACTTTACGGAATTCTGCTTTTCTGCAGAACAGATCGGAACAATTGTGGCAGAACCATTTATAGGGGGATCATTCCACATTCTTTCATTCTTGTGCCAACATATCCACATATCCCGGAACTGCCACACAGATACAGATACGCTTACCCCAATGATGTGTGGCTGATCAATGAAAATAAAAATAGAGATATACGAAAGATTCTCAAGTATTGTATGTTGGGAAAAAAGGCAAACAGTAAAATCGCAATTTCGTTTTGGAAATGTTGTCCTGTATGTTTGTTTCCATGAATGATTTACTGGTCTACGTATTCTGAATGTGTTTTTCAATAAAGAAAATACTTTTTCTGTGTTTGCAAGTCAGTGTTTTATTACACAAAAGGCACAACTGATGGTAATTCTAACAATGACTTAAGTCATTTTTCAAACCAAAATTAGAACATGAAGGGAGTGCAAGATCATGCTTTTGTAGTGACAGTTTTATGTATGAGGGTTGGAACTTTAATAGTGGTAACTATTTATTTACAGCTCGTACAAAACAGATACGTCCTTCAAAGTATTACTGGTCCTCAAAGAAGCCACCAGCATTGTGTATAACCCACTGCTAGCGATGTGGAATTCGTAGGGTACTCCTAGCAGTGTCAGTTGTGTTGATAGTTCGAGCGGCGTGGTCTATTGCCCGACGAATTTGTAGCAGTTCTGAAGCGAATGCCGTGAAGCGTTTCCTTCAGTTTAGAAATAGAGTTGAACTCACAAGGGCTTAAGTCAAGGGAGCGCAGTATGTGGTATAGCACTTAACAACCCCGTTAGTCAAACAATTCAGTAACATTTCACACTGTACATACCTTATCAGTGTCCTGCAAAATGATGGTCAGATCTTGCAGAATCTGTCATCACATCTGTCTCTGAGCTGGTCGTAGGTTGTCTTCGAAAAATGAACAATATAGAGACAGAGGTGATGACACTTTCTGCATGACCTGACCATCATTTTTCAGTATATTGCTCAAGCACGTACAGTGCAAGGTATTACTGATTTGTTTGAATGATGAGAGTGCTAAGGGCTATACCATCTACGTGACTCCCCTAACTTAAGCGCTCGTAAGTTCACCTCGATTTATAAACTAAAGGAAACACTTCACGGCATTCGCTTCAAAACTGCTACAAATTAGTCGGGCAATAGACAGCGCCGCTCTAACTGGCAACAAAACCGGCACTGCTAAGAGTATCCTACGATTTCCACATCGCTGACAACGGATTATACACAATGCTGATGACTACTTCGAAGGACAGTAGAACTATGAAATACGTATCTATGTTGTACGAATTGTTAATAAATATTTGCCACTATTTAAGTTCCTACCCTCGTAATTTGAATGTGTGTAATATAATATTCATTAATGTAATACAATAAACGTTTCAGTAGCATAACATACAGTTTTTTGTTTTTTCTCCAAATGTTGTTCCAGTTTTGCAATTAACGATTTATGTTATTTTTTGCCCTTCCTTTTGGCTACTGACTAGAGATTGTTCTTATATTAAGTCCAGCTTCAAGCTCCTTGAGGCACTTCCCACGTTGTTTTGGTTAAGATGTTCCCTGCTAGCACATTACTAACCCAACTACAGCTTTTCGGAGATAGGATCCTAAATTCCCCATCCAATGCGCCACATGTAATTGTATTAATTTACTTTATTTGTCTTTAGGTTTCTATATATTACTTACTACGCTGGTTACGGGCACTTACATTTTCGTTTCTGTTTAATGGCAATTAAAGTTGCGTAAGCTATTTGTAATTATTATTTTATCTTACTTTTACCCCCACGCTGAGGCCAATCTAACTCGCTGATTAGCTCCCGTCTTTGTGTGATGTCTACCACCTTTTGTTTGGTTTCTCTATACCATTTCTCTACAAGCACTATGATCCACACGTAAAAAGTAAAAGCTCTTTTTGCATTAATGGATTTAATGTATTAAACTTTTTTTTTCTATTTTTATGGGACTGAAATATGCTGCATACGTATCCTTATTTTAGACGCTCACAAATACTGCAATTACAAGTATGTACCCTTTCTTTTATTTTAAATTTTTAATCTTTACGTTATTAAATCTTTGTATTTGTACTTATTTGTGGTATATTTTACTAGTGTTCTAAAAAAGGGTAATAATTATCTGGAAACGGCACAAGAAAAAGGATTTCTTTTTTTAGTTGTGAGGATGACCTCACACTTTTCCTTATTCGGAGCCCATACACCGTAGAGTTATGGAGTCTATTTCACTTTTATGGTTTGATTTTCTGATGACTTTACTAGATGGTAATTGACAGCCCCATTCAGGAACAATCTAAGAGTTATGCTCAGATTGTCTCCTAAATTGTTTATGTAGTTTAGGAACCGTTCAAGAATTACAACACGTCCATGGGGAGCGCCGCATATCACTTCCTTTTACTCTATGTTCTGTGATGTTTCAGACAGGAAATCACGATTCCAGAGATACTCCGTATGCACACAATTTTATTTTAAGTCTCCTGCGCGTAACTGTGACAAATTCCTTCTGAAAATCTAGAAATACGGAAACAATTTCAGGTCATTGATGTTCCTGGTTCCTTGCTGACTCCATCAACAGACCATTACCTCCGAAGTAGCGAAAATGTTTTAAGATAGTGTATGTCCCAAAATCTTACTGCCAATTAACGTTAGTGATATGGGTCTGTAACTCAGTGGCTTACTCCTATTTCATTTCTTGAATAGTGGTGTGACCCGTGCAACTTCCCTGTCTTTGGGTACCAATCTTTCATCAAGTTAGCGCTTGTATGGTATTGATAAGTACGAGTTTATTGTATCAGGATACTCTGAAACGAACCTTAACTGGTATGCAGTCTGGATGACTCGCCTTTATGAAGTGCTATAAACTACTTCGCTATACTCATGATATCTACTTCTAAGTTACCAATGTTGGCAATTCTCGATTGGAATTCTGAAACATTTACTTCGCCTCCTTTGCTGAAGAAATTTCGGAAAACTATTTAATAACTCCACTCTCGTGTAGCTGTCATAGGTAGTATTACGACTGTTGTCGCAAGGTGCAAATATTGATTGTGTCTTGCCACTCGTGTCGTTTACATACGACCACAATCTCTATTTATTTTCTGTCAGATTTCGACACAGACTTTCTCTGTGGAACCTATTAAAAGCATCTCGCACAGCAGAACTCGTTGAATTTCGATTTTCAGTGAAACATCTCATTTCTTGGAAATTTTGTGGTCTTTCAAAAGTAGCATGCTTTTACTGTTGCTTCTGCCACAGTGTTCTGATCTGCTCTTCGTACCATGGGAGATCAGTACCGTCTTTAATTCATTTATTTGCTATATATCTTCTACTTACCGTCGATACTATTTCTTGAATTTAAACGACATCTAACCCAAATTTTTACTGTTTTTTTAAAAAGTTATATTTTCTTTTTCTTTGACATGGATTTTGCTGTTGCCGTGGTCAGTCTCCCTATAACGACCTTCTGTATTTGACATGGTGTTCCCTATTTAATCAATATTATTTGTTACTAAGAGGTCAAGTGTGTTTTAGCAACCTTTTACACTCCGATGGGCTCTGAACTAACTGTTAAAATAAGTTCCTGCAGAAAGTATTTTGGACAGTTTCGACCATGTTTTATAGCCACTACCAGCTTAAAAACTGTGGCTAATAAAAGTACAAATCCACAAGAAATATAAGTTTTAAATCTGAAAGTGACACAGTAAATAAAACTATAAATCGCTTCCTGTTATTGGAAACTCGTTGCAGCTCTCAAACGAGACGCTCTGCTCTGAGCTGTTGCTCCCTGACAGGAGATGCTGCGAACAGTCAAAGAGATGCCCAGTATAAGCTTTGAATGCGGTGTTGTCAGTCGTATCTCTATTTCACAAAATGTACACCATTTTTAAAGAATGTGTAGTACAGAATACGCTGATATCAATCATGTTATTACAGTTGTAGCTTTGTTTGGTGTTTTTAAATGTTTTAAAGTACCTGATCGATTTAGTATTTTTCTTACCTTGTTTTCAGCAGCTATTATTTGCCATTAACAAATAATTATCTAGAAACAAGATTGACACTATTATTCACTATTTAGTAGATTCACACTGTGTTCTGTAATCTGTTTACTACTTGTTACGACTACTGCTACCACAATTTTTTAACAGGTTTCAGCACCGCAGTGTTGACTAGAGGAGGTAAGAAGCTGGAAGCCATTACCGTAATTCACCCAACAAATCAATTTTCTTATCACCTAATGAAGGAGGCAGTATGTGATTAAGTAGAGTGGAAGTACTGACACGCTTCACAAGAAGCTGTACGATCGAAATTGTGTTAATGTAGTTTAACACTCTGCTAGTCCACGATGGGCCTCATAAGCCATCCGAGAATGAAGGCTCCGCCTCTGCAGATGTGGGGACAGAGCGCCGCCGCAAGTAGCCTGCGGCCGGTGCTGCTGCTGTCTGCTGTTTCTGGGGTTCCACTGTGTCGCTGGCGCAGCTCCCCACTAGCTACCTGCAGACGCGCCTACAGCCTGGCCGTCATGATGGGGTTTCTCTACCTAGGTTTCAGAGCACTCCAGAATGTTTTTCGTTGCCAGTGACAAATTTTGGCACCGCATTACAGTGCCAGGTATCGTCATCAGCACATTGATGACTGTCATGACAGCTGTCTCCATTCTTGTCTTCCTCGGTCAATGCAAGAAATCATTTGTGGAATTCATTGAGGACATTGAACACATGGACATATTACTTGGACGTTTCACACAGCGATGGGATGAGAAACTAAGACTTTTCTTGACAGTAATGCCGGCAATCATTCTTACTCTTTCGATTGTTGTTGCACTCATTGCCTGTATTATCAAGATAATTACTTCTTAGCCACCTCCATTGCCAATTTCATTATATTTGTGGTCTTGCTACAGTTCGTATCACTTTGTTTGATACTAGGACAAAAATTTAAATTGGTTAATCAATCACTGACGGCCGATATCCGTTATGAGTTCATGGAGAACGGATCACAAGATTTAATAACACTGCTGCGCGGATATAACTCTCATTCATTTTTCACAGTGACCCACTTACGGCCTACAAACAGAATCTTAACATCATTAAGTCATCGAATTTTTGAGATTCAAGTATTTCACATGAAGTTAAGAAAATTAGCTTCATCTTTGAATGATGTATATGGGCCCATTCTTACTATGCTTGTAATACAAAATCTCGCAGTTGTCATACAGTGTAACCTATGCCAATATATTTGTTTCGTGTAACGTTAATGTAAGATCCGTAGGAAAAGTAGCTTGTACACTCAATATAGCTGTATTAGTGCTACAAATAGCGTCTCTTGTAATTATCTGCCAGTCCACATCTTCAGAATCAAAGAGAACAGCAGCATTTGCTGAAGATTTGTTCACGTTGAATGTTGCAGGTATGTGATATGTGCTTCTCCATTGTAACTGAACTGAAAATACTCGCTGCCGATTGCGTTGTAATGTTTCTCAGACAAACTGTTCAGAGTCAACAGACTAGATATTAATCGCAAGAAAGCGAATTCTACTGTTTTGCATAAGTCACTCCTCTGATTTGTTTTGCTTATTTCTTTGAACATAAGACTTTGAGTAGACGCCGTTTAATAGCTACGACTACAACTGATTTGCAACAAATTAGGCATTTCTGTTCGATCGTTGTCCTCACGCTACTTCACTCATATGTAACGAAGAAAAAATAAGGCCGATCGGTTTAAGGCGCTATGTTACGGGTTGCGCGGCCCGACCCGCCGGAGGATCGAGTCCTCCCGCAGGCATGGGTGGGTGTGCTGTTTTTAGAACAAGTCAGTTTAATTAGTGTGTAAGGGTAGGGACCGGTGACCTCAGTAGTTTGGTCCCTCAATAATTCACACAAATTTGAAAAGTTTTTAGAGAAAATATTGATCAGCCATTCCTAAAAGCTTGGGATGATACTGAAAAACCTTTCTGCAGTCACTCTTATCTTAATCAGTTTGTCTTAAAGCCTTACTGGGTGTCAGAGTAAATATCATTAGGACTAATAACTTTTTAATATGTGTCAGGAACATAAACCTCTGTAATTGTATCATTATCACATGCTTTCTTTCTCAAGACATTTGGAAAATGCTTTTAATTCTTAATGTGTAGGCTTTAAAAGTACACTTAAATCTGTAATATATAAAAGGCTATGTCCCAATTGACAGACTCACTCACTCACTTGCCCAGCCCAGACTACTAAGCACAGTAACTTAAAATTTGTGCAGGGCGTTGATATTACACTGCAGGCGTCGTTTAAGACGAAGTTTTTGAAATTACGGTCCTAAGGGAGAGTGAAATAGGGGATGGAAGGATTTTTGAAAATATGTCGCTATTAAGACAATTTTGTGGCTAGACCCACGAAAATTGGTATATGGTTTCTTTGTCAAAAATAAAGAAATACATAGTTCAGCAGTTTTTAAAATTTAACTCCTGTTCGAATGAAATAGTGGGTAAAAATTGTTTATCAAAATGAGTCATTATTAAAGACATACTAAAGAATTTTTAAAGCAACATCTATGAATTTTAGTGTTTGACTTCCTGGGTACATATACAAAAATATACTGTGTTTTTAGAAAATCAGCCACATGGGGGGGGGGGGGGGGATGAGTGGAGGCAGGTGAAATCGGGATGAATTGTTTCATGAAAATATATCTTTCAGGAAGAGTTTCGAAGGCAAATCTACAAAAATTTGAATTTGGGTTGTTGCTTAGATATGAAAAATATAGCTTTACTGTTTTTGGAAATGCAAACAGTAAGAGGTAAACAAAAGGGATGAAAATTTTTATTGAAATATTTCATTATTCAAACATATTAGAAACTAACTCTCTGAAAATTTATATTTGGCTTCTCTTTTACAAATAAAAAGTTCACATTTCATTGGTTTTCGAAATTCAACCACTAAGTCGGTGAGATTGTGGATGAACAGTATTATGAAAATATTTCATTGTGAAAATATTTTTAAAGCGAAATCAAGGAAAAATTGGTATTTCACTTTTCGGTTAGAAATGAAGAAACATGTGTTTCACAGATTTTGGAAATACAATACTTAATAGGGTGAAATACAGCAATCATCACCTAATGAAGACATTAACGACTGGATGATTTACCTGCTGAGAATTCTTCCGCCTTGTGTGGTCGTGGTCAATGGAACCCTTCTGTCCCTGACCATTCGTCCAAGTCTACGTTGGACATCTTCGGAGGTGCTCCTGGTTGTGCCGAGTCTTGCGACTGACGAGTCGGACGTCGAGGAGCGACCTAAATTCGTAGAAAGTGGGTGTTGTTTTGATTTCCAGTGGCAGCTGAGATAAGCCATATCAAAGATAAAATATAACTATAGATCATAGTACGTAAAAGACCAAAGCTTCTCATCCATTCAGCGGCGCCACTGTCCATATATCGCTGAGTTTCATAGCTTCTTCTTTTCTGTTAAAATTATCCACATGTTTATATATTTCGATGGCTTCTCTATTAAATCCTGGATAATAGTTCGTCATAGTACATAAAAGTTCACTTTCCGAAAATTTCACTACGTGATCACCTACTACGTGGTTGTAAACAAGTTGCATATTGAAGAAAACAAATACGATGATAAAGTCGTCTACTTCAATTCAAAAGGAGGAGAAGAAAGGTTTGTTGAAGAGTGAAGCTATGTGTCCCAGACTTTATGGACTCCCTAAAGTTCATAAGATTAATCTTCCTCTGAGACCCATCGTCAATGATATTAATTCCGAAACGTACCAAATATCAAGATATCTGGCAACTTGTTTCCAAACACATATTAGCAAAACTGATCCTTACGTAAAAGTATCAAGTAATTTCATTGAGAAACTTGAGGGACTAACCTTGGCTCCTAAGGATATTGTTGTCAGTTTTTACATAGTTTCGTTATTTACTGTGATTCCGCTTAACGAAGCTATGGTTTACCAGCTGATGTTTTAGCAGCAGATTTGACTGCTCTGTTCAGACACTACCTTACCTCTAGTCAGTTCCAGTGAGAAGTTAGGTTTTATGAGCAAGTTGATGGTGTGGCCATGGGTAACATATTGAGTCCTACGATCGCTAATTTTTACATGGAAAGTTTCGAACAGAAAAAGGTAATAAGAAACCATGTTTATAGTATCGATATGTGGATGATGTATTTGTGGTTTGGTCACATGGTAAAAAGGCTTTAGAGGAATTCTTTTGTCATTTAAATAATATAAATCCTAAAATCCAGTTTACCATGGAAATGGAGAAAGACAGTGCAACATCCTTGTTGAATGTCTTCGTTATGAGTCAGACTGATGGCAGCTTGAAACATAAAGTCTTTCGGAAGGTTACACATCCCGATAGGTACATGCATAATGTTTCCAATCATTATCCGCAACAGAAAAAAGGTGTAATTAAGAGTCTAGTGGACAGAGCTAGAAGGATTTGCATCCCGCAATACCTGAACGCCGAGTTAAAACATCTAAAGCAGGCTTTAGAGAAGAGTAGGTACTCTAGTAAGGAAATAAATAGACTTTTGTGACCGAATAACAAGAGGCGTAAGGACAATGATAGGACACAGAGATGGAAAAACACGGCCTCTCTACCCTTCATCAAATAAGTAACGTATCAGATCGGCAATATTTTAAGGAAATATAACGTTCGACCGATTTTAAGACAATTAAGAGAATAGGCCAGGCACTTCGTTCCTGTAAGGATAAACATCCCCCTCTGTCTGCAATAGGTGTATACAAGATTCTGTCTACATGTGGTAAGCTCTACATTGGAACTACAGAGAGAAGTGGAACACACGGTTTAAGTCTTTGCCGACTAGGGAAAACATACAAGTCAGGGGTGGCGGAACATGCTCACGAAGTGAAATTTTCGGAAACCGAAGTTTTATGTACTATGACGAACTATTATCCACGACTATATAGAGAATACGTAAACATGGGGTTAGTTTTAACAAAAAAGAAGAAGCTATGAAACTCAGCGATATAGGGAAAGTGGCGCTGCAAGATCGATGAGAAGTTTTTCTCTTTGATGTACTATGATCGATAGTAATATTTTATCTTTGATAAAGTTTATCTCTGCTATCAAATGAAATCCAGACCACGCCCACTTTCCAAGGTATTTAGGCCGCTCTTCGACGATTAACAGTAAATTTGGACTCCAGCTATCAGAGTCACATTTTAGTCAGCAGTGCATTCAGGTAAGACGATGCTTCTACTGCCTTAATTAAAGCAAAATGTACAGAAGGTGTTGCAATATGAGAACAACATAAAAATTCCATTGAAAAGACCACGCAGTCTACACAAACATGTAGCACGCGTTAAGCTAGTCTCTGTACATAAAAGGCAATGTCCTGAGCAACTACTCACTCACTGAATCATCATTGGTCAGCCGAAACTACGCAGGCTAGAAACTCAATATTTGCAGAGGATGTCGATTTTATAGTACAGACGTGACTTAGGAATGGATTTTTCGATGTTCCATCAAAAACGGTGTGAAATGGCGCAAGTAAATAACGAAAGTAGACTTAGAAAACTGATATTTTGTTTGTCGCTCAGAAATATAATGTTTTTTAAACCTTTTGAAAATATATAACCTATGTGTGTGAAACAGTGGGTACATTTGTTTAAATAAAGGGTAACTAAAAACTGCTAAATTATTTTTGTAGTAATATCTACGAAAATTGGTACTTGACTTCCTGGTTCCAAATAAAATATATTTATTTTGGTGTTTTTGGAAATTCAGCCCCTAAGGGGTTGAATTAGTGCGTGAAATATTTTATGAAACTATTTCCTTACGAAAGCATTTTTAAATCTAAGTCTATGAAAATTAGAACTTGGTTTCTTGATTAGAAATAAAATAATATGTTTCACTAATTTTGAAAGTGCAGCCATTATGGGGGTGAAATTTGGGATTACTATTGTTATGGAAGTTGTGATGTTACAAAATGGA
This sequence comes from Schistocerca gregaria, assembly GCF_023897955.1. Taxonomy (NCBI): domain Eukaryota; kingdom Metazoa; phylum Arthropoda; class Insecta; order Orthoptera; family Acrididae; genus Schistocerca; species Schistocerca gregaria. Next base: position 182,862,256 of record NC_064921.1, read on the forward strand.
AGTGATGTTGATATTCGATGGAAAATTTGGAAATTGAGATTTCACTTACTGTTTTATCAATCATAATTGGCGTAAGAATCATGGCTTGACCATTGTCATAAAATATTGCATTATGAAATGTGAATAGTTTTTACTTGCAATTTCGTGTGGCTTGAAGCAGTCACAGCTAGTGTGCTATTGATTAAGAAATTGCATTATCGTCTTTCTAATTACTTCATGATCGTAGATACGATCATACCCGGTCGTGAAGTTATTGTTATGACAAAACAGTTTGCTAAGGGACCAGAAAGTTCTTAAGGGCGCAAAAACAACTGTAACATCACACAAAAGGGAAATTCAACATTAAAGCTGATGCAAGATGACGATAAAACAGTTTTCTTTTTATCAATGTAACACGCACATTGGACTGCTGATCTTGGTGTCTATAATCTTAGCAAAATGCATAATTAAAATGAAAATAATACTGAGGAGGTGACAGGAATGAGCACTGCTAAATGATTCAGTATACCCAGAACAAATATTTATTATAACTAAAACATATATCGTACCTTAAGCTTAGTACTACAATGACAGTAGATTTTATGTCCTTATCATGTCCATTGAGCGCTCTTTTATATATCCATTGTCCTTTTGAGTCACCCGTGCGTCGTCACGATAGGTTATAACAGTTCTTCTTAGACTTCACTTAAACTTAGACGGAACACGTTTTTATTTATTTAGTAAAAAATTAGATCAGACCGCCACAAATCTGCATCCGTCTTACTTAAGAAAAACAGTACAAGTGTTTGGCGCTGAAGGCTTCATTTGTTCTCCAGCGAACAAAACAGTGAAGGAGCGCATATCTATCCGTATTTTTCTGTTTATATTGCCGCCCAAAGATGACGAATTACATTATTTAGAAAATTCCACCGTCGCTATGCGAGTCATATTATACATTAATCATTATTTATAAATTAGTATTTGATTTCTGGCTGGAAGTATTAACTACTCGTATTTGCTGTTTTAATGAAGTTAAAAATAGCGAATATCACATTGCTTCCCATGAGGAGAGAGGGAATGCCGAAGGATTACCTCGATCCTCATGTCTTCATGAGATATTCGTGATTTTTGGTGTGACATTTACATAATGTTACTGGCGTACTAGGTACATACATTGAAATTACATTTATAAACATATATCAGATATTTATCATTTTTCAAAATAAAGTTTTTCACTCTTTGTTCATCAGTCACTTCATTCCATAATACTAAGATTAACCTTTATGTGAGTATTCAAGTTTGGTCCATATTTGCTTATAACAAGAAGTGAACGTTCATTTCACACTTCAGGGGGTAGAATTGAGAAATTACATTCTCTTGAGCTTAACAACTAATACATGAGTACAGTGAGTGCTTATTCTCACTAAACTAGAGTGGACAATGTTCTAGGATCTGTTGACTCATTGTGGTTCAATTACAGTTTAATAGCGTAGCACTACACTTTGTGATGCTCTGTTAGCTGATTACGGGGTTCATCATGTAGTATATCTGTCCTTTCCACTGTGGTGTCAGGAGTTCAAATGGCTTCCCGTGTTTTTATTTACAATATGAAACAGAAGAAGTATAAAATTATTAGTATAACTTACAACCTATTGGATACATTTGTTAAGGATCGGGACTGTTCTGGAGTTCAGGGTCTTCCTATAGTGCACATTCATTTCCTTTGTCCATCAAGAGATAGGATTATAATTCATTTAAGCAGTGTTCAGGAGTGCCGGTATTAATGTCTTTAAGGTCTGAGTAATCTAACAATCTACTTTTCACTAATCTTAACTTCAACTCAAGAAAATTGCTTAATTTACGTATGAAAATGTAGTTGAAAATGTAGTCACACAAGTGTGCAAATGTCTTTCCTCCAGTATGTACGATTGAAGTCATGGCGGTTAGCAGTTTAAAGTTTGGATTGTTTCGTCACCCACACGTCAGCCACTCAAGCGACTTCACAGTGTTGAGTGAGCTCCAATACTCAGTATCCATTCGCCCTCAGGCTGTAACAGAGCTGCCGGTCGTCGATTGCTCTTTTTTTGTGAACTTCGTATCACGCGAGTGCATCGATACAAACACCTAGCGCTCGTTTTCCATCGGAGGAGCCGGACACTGTAGCTGCCTCCATAGCTGTCGCTGCACTTAGAACAACACTGAACTTTGCGTTGCACCTGTTGTCGTAGCCTTGACTTCTTTTTACACTTGCAGTACAATACCACTAATACACACTGAACAGTAATTTTTATTATGCACGTCGCACTTTAGTGTGAATCTTCACACGGCATTCGTGCTCAGTACCTTCGCCAATAGCGTTCGTTTACAAAACAATCAATTTTGCAGGTTTCCTCTATTGGTACAGAAAGACTTATATTCCATTATTTACAAAACATCACTTACGAGCTAATATTTACAATTAATGGTCACTCCTTTTGTTAAGTCCAGTGAACGACTGCTTTATGAATGGACTCTTTATATCTCTAAAAATATTCTTTCAAACTTTCTTTTAAGGGCTCATCTCCTCATTATGAAAATACAGATTCCGCAACACTCGTTGCATTTATTCTTTGGTGCACCGAAGATCATTTTCTACTGCCACACAGCATATCTACCACTTAACGCTTACGCATTTAACGCTGAACCCTTTCTTTTGTGCTTTCCTTTGTGCTTGCCAATTTTTTTTTATATATATTTGAGGGCAGACTGTATAACAATAGGTCTCCCTCTTCGCTTAATGTACTCAGAAATCGTTCTATGTTAAAAAACATAGGGAAGCGCGTGTCTACTATTTTTCACATGAATGGAATTACCCAAATTTCACTGGGTTTACTTAACCTGTCCATAACAAACATTACCAAAGCTAGCGAAGTTCATCGCGCTACGTGTCTCATTTCTCATAAGCGCAGCTTTGCCTCCACGCACACGTGCCTTTTACAAGTCGACCCTTGGTCTGGGTTAATGAACCAGGATCAAAAGGAACGGACACAAGGAAAATGGATTTCATAAGAGGAGTGTCTTAGGAGACAGTTTTGCAATAAAATCTGCATGTAAATAAAATTATCGTAATAAACGTAGGCACATAATAAATTTCAACCTCTTTCATTACACCATGATTTGCTACTTCTACGTCTTACTCTGGTTATAGTAAGTATTAAGTTTAAATATCATTGCATTGCTTGTTCTTTAGATTAGCCTTCAATTACGGTATTGAATGGTCGCTAGATTACACTACAAATCTTCTGAAGATTTTAACTTGGACTTATTTATGATACAGGGTGCTTGCTATGTGGTTATTTAATACCTTGATTCTACTGAAATCAATTCGTCAGCTAACATTCCTCATATACTCTTTAGATTGGGCTCAGATCACAGGGAAATAGTTTACTTTCATAGCAATTAATGGCCTCGTGGAGTACTTACGCTACATTATTGATGCTTCATGGTTTGCCTCTGTTTGCACTGTATTTCACCTAACTTAGTTTACTACAGCTTATTGTATCCTTGCGTGAACACATGTGGGTTACCACTTGTTTGCTCATTTCTCAGTACGCTTTAACTGAACTTTAAACTAAGATATTTTCTCCACTCCTGTTCACTGTCTGGACGTTTTGAACATGTATATATATTTTTTAAGCAGGTAATTTGGGCTTTTACAACAGAACTTCAAGTACTTACGTTACTAAAAATAAATCTATAAATCTTCTTGTACCTTGAGAGAAGTGCTTATTTCTTACCTTTACATATTTATATAGCTAGGCAATCACCTAGCAAGCATTTTTTTATACTAACTTAAAATTAAATTTAAATTCCTCCTGAAACCTCAATTTCCTGCTTCAGCTTGTTGAAAAAAAATATCAGTTCATGTCCATCACTATAAACAGTTTTTCCATACTTTGTAACGTTCCCTGGCAGCACACACACAATTAATAAAATGAAATGACATTTAATTGTACTATGTACGTCCCGTCGACAACGAGGTTATTAGAGACGGAGCGCAAGCTCGGGTTTATGAAGGATTGGGAAGGAAATCGGCCGTGCCCTTTCAAAGGAACCATCCCGGCATTTGCCTGAAACTATTTAGGGAAATCACGGAAAACCTAAATCAGGATGGCCGGAGACGGGATTGAATCGTCGTCCTCCCGAATGCGAGTCCAGTGTGCTAACCACTGCGTCACCTCGCTCCGTATGCCGCTATGAAGCAATTCGATTGTACTGTAATTGTTTAACAAAAAATGTTTTTTTTTTGTGTAAAGGACGTTGGTTATTATTGTAATATATTCTGTAATAATATTCTCGATGTATTTACGATTGTAATATTTCTATACTCTTAATGTAATTACGCAATATGTTAATATCTGCGATGATAAAACGTAAAATATAGTCACAGACGAAAATAATGTTGTTAGATACAAAGAGATATTTAAAATCAGCAGTAGTATAAAAAGCGCTACATAATGTGTATTCTTGGTCGTCTCCCTCGAGAGCTGAGAGAGACAGAGGAACCTGTGACGTAGCATTATATGAATGAGTAGACTTCGTTTGTCTGTATCTATCTTTAGCCGCCATTAGAGGAGAAATTGTACAATTATTGTTATGATCTAAATACATTATAATTTAACAAAATTGTGTATTACTAATGTAAATTAGCTTGCCCATGTCATCTATAATATTTCTTTAAAGAATTTTCAGCACTTTTAGCGATTATCGTTGGTGTTGCTGGGCTGTGCCGCGACCGAACGATTGGCAGCGGCGGCACATTTAAAAAATTGTTCCGCTATAAAATTAACCAAACCCGTAAATGGGGAGCAGGTAAAATTAGCAGTGAATTACGAAATATTTTTCTTTTACAGCGATCCTGAGGCTGACTGAATTTATTACTGGTTTTACATTTGTGCATTCATAGGCGGATAATTAACGTTGAAGTTGTTAATCTGTTGGTTCTTTCCATTTCTAAAGCAAATAACTTAAACGCATAGTGAAGTGTGTTTTGTCAATGATAATCAAACGTTCAGGTCGGCTTGGCAATATTTAACCATTTTATGCTAACAGAGACAGTCTTGCGTTCCATAGCTAACGCCGGCAAAGAATTCAGTAAATATTTAAAAAATCCACTGCATCTAGAAAATGTGTGCCAAGGCCGAAATACTTAAAAAAAATTAATTTAAATAAGTTTCAAATAAATGTTATTAATCAGTTAGTTTAAATTGATCGGCATGAGAGGGTTGCTAAAGTTCACGTAATTTTAAATGTGCTTAATTCTGTCTAAATGAATTTTTATTACCACAAGTAAATAAGGGGTTCTACAACCAAGTTCGTACTGAAAGAGTAAATAACATAATATTTAAAGTCATTTCGTCCCTATATTTTCATTCATTCTCATTGTAACATAATAAATACTTTTTTCATTAAAACGTAACATTTAATACTTAAAGTTTACATGTAGTAGCCGTTAGCATGTAGTCATTGCTCTGTTCAACACAATACTTATCATTAACAGTCCACACAAGGAAACTTCCAGTACGCAAGAGGCAAGAAAGCAAAACAGATTCTACCTGCAGTTGAACACTACGTCTGTAAACAAACTCTGTGTTTCAATGGAGCAATCGCTCCCGATATGGAGCAACCCTGAATCGGTAATGATAAAACTTTTGTAACAGAAGACACCTGTCTGAAGATACATGATGACATGACACTGATGTTTGCTCCTGTGTCAACAATGGTGTGACAGGAATGTTGGCAATAGAAATCTTAATCGAAGCCTGGACCTGTTCATCATAAATGTCATTAATGTCTTGAGCTTCTATGTCAGGTGCAAGGTCATCTCGTAAGTCGGTCTTTGTTAGTACCCCCACTGGAACCGGCAGCGACTTCTAGGAGGCTGAAAGGCGCTGCCTCTAATTTTCCGCAGGATGCTTAGCCTGTTTGTCATTCATGGCCTTAAGTTTTTGTTCCGTTTCATATTAGTGCTGGTTATGTGGTACAAATACCGGTGTAAAGGGGTAAAATCCACTGGGTGCATTCACTTTTGAATAGAATACTTGAGATGGATGATGTCGCCCGATCTTTTGGTGGCCGGCAAAACCATTTCCTTGTGAAGGAAAGTTCGCATTTGGTGCCGTTTGAAAATTGTTCTACGGTCCTCTATCCTGTGAAAAGTTGTTCTGATGTTGTGCTGAGTGGCCTCTGCCTTGCCCATGATACTTGCTATTTTTCCTCCTATAGCTTTGATTGTAAACTGACCCATTTGAAAAATTACCAATCGTTTGTGGAGAATTTCCATACTGCTCAGGCGCAGAATTAAAGGGTGGGTTTCCGTACTGATGTTATACCTGGTGGTATCTCTGCTGATTACTGTAATTGGTTTTCTGCTTCCGTTTAAGGTTATTGCCGTTTGTGTTTTCATAACGGCTGGTAGATTGGCAACAGCGGTCGCAGTAGCTCGCTCTCTCCATCGGCGCATTGTTGTCCGCGTGCGATGCATTCTGCTGGCTGCCAGGGAAGAATTTGCCGCTGCCAACCTTGGAGCGCAAATCCTCGCTAATTAAATGTAAGGAATCCAGAACAGAAAGGAATGCATCCGTGTCTTCTTCGGACACATTTACTAGTTTCTCGCTATAGGCACAGGGAGTTTGCTTTTGAGAATCATAATTACGTCCTTGGAAGAAATCGGAGGATCCCAGAATTTAATTTTTGCTAGATACTTCTCGAAGTATCGCCGGAGACTTCCATGCTTCTCATTGAAAATATCCGCACCATACACCTCCTTCCGTAATCTTTGCTGTACCCCATTACTCCAAAATTTTGCCAAGAACATTTTCTCAAACTCTTCATAATTCCTACACGTGTCTACCATTTCCGTTCCCCATAATGCTGCATCTCCGGAAATAAATCCAGTGACGAACTGAATACGCTGTCTGTCTTTCCAGCTCCTGGGAAATATGCCGGAAAAATTCTTATGGACCACGATCGGGTGTATTTATCGCTTCTGCGGATGAAAAACAGGAAAAGTGCGATGCTTAATCACACTTTCCTCTTTCATTAAACTCACAATTGTGGGCGGATCATTGATTTTCCCCAGTCGAGGCTCAACAGAACCCTTGTTTTGCATGTAATCAGGCGGAGAACCATAATGATTTGACTGACATTCGTCACTGTCTGTAGAGCTGTTCCCTATAGTTTGCGTATGCGTGTGCGGATTTTCTACCCAGTTTCTCAGCATTCTGACCTCGTCCACTAGTTGCTGCTTCCACTTAGGAAGATCCCGTGTAAGTGTCCTCCGAATCTGTTCCAATTCAGAAACCACTGTGTCACCCGACTTACCAGGAGCAGCCAAGATTTCATATGTTACATCCTTCACAGTCTCTCTAAGCTCCTCCCTGAGATTCTTTTCGATAAAAATATCTTTACCCTTTATCCATTCACCGTAGTGTTCCGGCAATGCCTCCGCGTGTGCTTTCACGGTGCTCTGAACCTTTTCTTCGATATTGATTGAGTCTATCTGCCCCGGCCGCGGTGGTTTAGCGGTTCTAGGTGCTCAGTCCGGAGCCGCGCGACTGCTACGGTCGCAGGTTCGAATCCTGCCTCGGGCATGGATGTGTGTGATGTCGTTAGGTTAGTTAGGTTTAAGTAGTTCTAAGTTCTAGGGGACTGATAACAATAGATGTTAAGTCCCATAGTGCTCAGAGCCATTTTTTTTTTAGTCTGTCTGCCTGACAGATCCTCTACTACACCTTCAATGGCAGATACTGTATTTTTAACTGAGTTTATTTCTTTGGTAGCTGCCTGAATTTTTGTGTTCAATGTTCCAGATGCTGCAGCAATTTCACTTTTCACCGGTTTCTGAATTTTCTGAATTTGATCACTGATCTTAGTTTGCACCTCAGCCAACTGGGTATTTAATTCAGCCGTAATTTCTATATTCAGATCTGTTTTGATTGTGCCTAGCTGTGTTTTTACTGATTCGCTTACAGCATCTAATCGCGCGTTAAGAGTCTTATTCTGTGCTTTTACTGATTAGCTTACAGCATCTAATCGGGCGTTAACAGTCTCATTTTGTGTTTTTATAGTTTCATTTACTCCGTCAAACTGTTGTTTCAGCATTTTCATTAACGCACCGAGGTCATTTATAGCTGCAGCGGGAAGAGTTTCGACCTTAGGGTCACTTTCCCCAGTTACAGACATAGTTAGTTCAGTTTCCACACGGGAACCTACCGATCGCAATCGTAAAGGGTATGGAATACTGATAACGTATTCACTTCCGTCTCCTGTTGTCATCTGTCTCTGTTTACTATCTGCCATTTTCGTCAGTAAATCACGTGCTACGCAAGGCTTTCGTCGTTTGTCAGTGACGGTGTGAGTCCGCTAAGAGCACCGCTCTCGCGTGAGCAACAAATGAAATTCTATCTGGCGAGAAGACAAGATGGAACCTAAACGTTTCAGACAAATGAATGAACATCCTCTTCACTGCAAATTGCACAAAATATCCACCATGTTGAAAATGTAGTATAGCTATACTAACAATGGAGAGAAATAATTTATATTATCAGACTACGAAGAATTTTACTTTGAAAGATAAAATAAAGCAGATTTTCTATAGCGGGAAGAGATAGAAAGGATGAGGATCGACTTGGAATAGCGACGTTGCTACTGAAGCACTACACTACGTGTGCAAAATTCTGACTTACTTTTTGATGGCTTGGTTACCGCTATGTTGTCTCAGAAATGCGCGTCTCTTTTATTTTCCTTTTCTCGATAATTAAACTGCGTTATTGACCAGCATATTTTCCGTCATTCTCACAGAGAGATGATGTGTACATGAAACGAGAGAACATTTATTAACACAAGCACATAGAAAATTTTCCAAGGATTTGAAGTAATTTTTGGTCAAGTCCATCTTCGGGCGCCAAATGTGATGTTACAAAATAGAAATGATGTTGTTATTCGATGGAAAATTTGGAAATCGAGATTTCACTTACTGTTTTATCAATCACAATTGGCGTAAGAATCATGGCTTGACCATTGTCATAAAATATTGCATTATAAAACGTGAATAGTTTTTACTTGCAGTTTCGCGTGGCTTGAAGCATTCACATCTAGCGTGCTATTGATTAAGAAATTGCATTATCGTCTTTCTAATTACTTCATGATCGTAGATACGATCATACCCGGTCTTGAAGTTATTGTTATGACAAAACAGTTTGCTAAGGGACCAGAAAGTTCTTAAGGGCGCAAAAACAACTGTAACATCACACAAAGAGGAAATTCAACATTAAAGCTGATGCAAGATGACGATAAAACAGTTTTCTTTTTATCAGTGTAACACGCACATTGGACTGCTGATCTTGGTGTCTGTAATCTTAGCAAAATGCATAATTAAAATGAAAATAATACTGAGGAGGTGACAGGAATGAGCACTGCTAAATGATTCAGTATACCCAGAACAAATATTTATTATAACTAAAACATATATCGTACCTTAAGCTTAGTACTACAATGACAGTAGATTTTATGTCCTTATCATGTCCATTGAGCGCTCTTTTATATATCCATTGTCCTTTTGAGTCACCCGTGCGTCGTCACGATAGGTTATAACAGTTCTTCTTAGACTTCACTTAAACTTAGACGGAACACGTTTTTATTTATTTAGTAAAAAATTAGATCAGCCCGCCACAAATCTGTGTCCGCCTTACTTAAGAAAAAACAGTACAAGTGTTTGGCGCTCAAGGCTTCATCTGTTCCCCAGCGAACAAAACAGTGAAGGAGCGCATATCTATCCGTATTTTTCTGTTTATATTGCCGCCCAAAGATGACGAATTACATTATTTAGAAAATTCCACCGTCGCTATGCGAGCCTTATTATACATTAATCATTATTTATAAGCAAGTGTTTGTTTTCTGGCTGAAAGTATTAACTACTCGTATTTGCTGTTTTAATGAAGTCAGAAATAGCGAATATCACAAAGTATATCATTAAACACGCATTTTAGAAACGAGATCTTTCAAAATCTGTAATTGGCTTCCCAGATAGAAATAAAAAAGTTTCATTTCACTGTAATTTTGAAATGGAACCACTTAAGGAGGTGTAATATGGCCAGATTGATTCACTGATTCATTATTGCCCAGGTCCAAGGAGTAAAACTTTAAGTTTAGAGTGAATGTTCATCATATACTGTACTTGCCGTTTAAGGACACACTGTTCGAAATTCCACTCCTAAAGGACGAAAAGCTATTTGAAAATAGCGAGAAAAAGTATCATGCTTTTCAAAACTTTCGAAAATTCAGCTACGAAGGGAATGTATAGGGATTGATAATTTTTTAATAATACATTTCGCTACACAAAGAAAGTAGATCTAAACCCATGAAAATCGGTATTTCATTTCTAGGTTACATATATACACAAATATATGTCAGGGTATTAAAGTTCTTGTTGAAATATCTCTACAAGAATGAAAAAGCTATAATTAATGGAATCTTTTACCCCTGCCACCAGATATGGGTTTTGTTCAGAAAAATATTCAGGAAAGACGATGATTCTAAGGCGTTCAGTACCGTAAAATATTTAAATATATAAATGCAATTAAAGAAAAACAAAATATTTGTGCTGACCATACAGTCTACAGCGAGCGAAGCAGTGGGTGCTAAGCTATTTCTAATAAATCTGTTAATGATCCTGTCATGAGCGCTAAAGCGCGTTTACTCTGACAATCATGATCTGTGGCATTACTGTGATGTCCTGTTCTTGGGTTGTGTGGAAAAATTACTGCAGTTTACGAAATACTGCAGAACGCAACTTCAAATCATGTAAAGGACAATCGGAACAAAAAATTATTATAATGAGTTGTGGGTTAGGGCGCTGAACAGCAAGGTCATCTGCGCTCTCGCTTGAACTTGATACATAGATGTATGGTTCAGTTCTAAAAAAGAAATAACAATGAACTGGATATGCCAGTTTAATCCACAGCAAGTAATTGAAAAGGTAACCATATTTTGGTGACTTTCAGAAAAGATCATCAATGAAAGACAGACAAAACACATCAGAATAGATACACGCATGGAATAAGTACCGGTACAGGCAAGGTGAAAAAGTGGTCAGTTGAGTATGCCTGGGAGGCCACTTTTAAATAATGTGTCGCAGAGACAATTTGTGGGACTCTGAAACTTCAGACACAGTTTTTGAGAAGGAAGTTCGCACTTTACACAAAATCTTAAAACACAGACCAGGCTGACTCAGAATCCTTTAAAATAGAGGGCTGGTCCTGTGGGCGACCCATATCTGCGCCCAGGAAATCATAAAAAACATGCTCAAATAAACTACTTCGAATAGACAGTAGTCTTTCACTTCTGGGATACACCGATGGCTCCTTGTGATGTCAGACAAAGCCAAGTGTCAATGGGGTATAATCAACTCTAAGTCTTGTAAGGGTTACTTTTTCAGCTTATCATGGTCGGATGATGATAAGCTACAATTGCACTGAAGATTTCGCTGAGCACAGCATATTATTCCTCACTTCCACAGCCACTGAGCCTCCCATCAGTGCATGGTACTCTGGGTCAAGTGTGTGGTAACAGGCAACAGCCAGCAGGGCCACAGAACACTGAGCACGAGGTGGAATGGAGGAAGCCTCCTTGGAAGCCGCATCAGCAGGCTCATTTCTGTGGATCTCTACGTGCCCCGGAGCCCAGCAGGAAGTTATTTCCTTTTTCTGCATTTGTATCAGAGCAAGAGCGTCCTGAATGTTTTGCTCCATTTATTGTCTCCATGTATATGTTCAACTGCAAAAAGGGCTTTTGTAAATTACAGCAAATGATGAATTTCTTGTCAGGTGTTTGAAGTGATTCTTTGTCTTTAAAGAGAGACATAAATCTTTGTCACATTACACATTTCATGGCCAGGTTCAAAAAAGTTTGCCTCTATTGTGTCAGTATGATATTGCATCATGATACAAAAACGGTATTTCGAAACGTGGTCTATATAAACATGCATTAAATACTACTGTAAGTAAGGTTATAACCATGCATGTTACGCTATTGCTGTACTTTGAAGAAATATTTACCAGACTCTTCATGAACGATACAAGAAATTCTATTTATGTCCACTATTTCCCTTCTATCAGTTGCATTCTAAATGCAGTGCAGCTTTGACTTAGAGCTTAAATCATAGAATGTCGCTCCATGCAGGAGGTCCTTTGTACTTCTTTCCTCTGACGACATCCACATTGAAATTTACGGAATGTACTTTAACTGTAGATCATTTTCCTCTGAAATATCATTTGTAGCACTTGTATTATCAGTTCGTCCATTGCCTTTGATAAATTTTGCTCTGCAGCCACAACGTCAGTAGAAATCATATTTAATGTACACTTTATTTAAAAGCCCGCATCACCTGGGTACTACAGTAGGTGATAACCTTTTCTTGCAGGTGGCGGCAGCGAACAGCTGACACAGCAGCTGCGGAAGCTGTCGCACCATGTGCACCACAGCCCCGTCTCCTTCAGCGCGTGCTCCCTATTCACGGTGGATGGCCAGCTGCTCATAGGCTACGTAGCTTCAGTTGTCACATACGCCATCATCCTGATGCAGTTGACAGTGGAGTAGTGAGTCCACCCCGACACACCAAGAGGAGCCACAGAAAGCATATCTACAGGAGAGTTCAGAATATCATCACATACTAGCAAGGACATCAAATGTAGATCAATATATAGTGATCTCAGAGAATAGTATAGAAACGATATGCTACATGGTGTTAGGTCGACTGGCAAGTAAGTTCAGAATAAACTGTGACAGGAGTCTCCTATAAACTTGTAATGTGCTTCACCACTGATGCATCATGCACTGTCAATCTTCAGTTAGTATATTATAAACTATGATTATGATGTATCCAGAAGCAGTGAATTAAAAATTGGCCCAGTGCTGTGATTGGAACATGTCTGTTCTGTATAGTATGCATATGGGCTATGAGTTGTGTCTGAAAGTTATTAAGACTACTGCACTGCCTGCATTACTGTATGAAGTACAGCTGTAGTCTCAGAAACGTAGGTTGGTGCAACAGATAGCGCATCTACCTATTAAGCATGAGACCAGGCACGAACCCCAGCACTGATAGAAAATTTAATTTACTGATTAAGCCCATACAATGACTGTGGATATAAGTGTTTCAATATATCTTACAAACATATCTGTATGTTTTGCGATATATTTATATGGGAGAAATGTAATATTAGAAACTGATGTACATTATATGGTAGTCTAAATCCAAAATAGGAATTACAGAGAGAATACAACTTGACACTACAAATCATAGATTATATTTCTAAACGAGATGTCACTCTATGTGTTTACACAGTAAGTTCAAATTCTTTGTACAGGCTGATCCAATTTGTATTGTTAAATCAATAAGTATGTTTGAAATCCATCACACTTAAAACAATGAAATAAAAATCCCAAGCTACTACGGTCGCAGGTTCGAATCCCGCCCTGAGCATGGATGTGTGTGATGCCTTTAGGTTAGTTAGGTTTGAGTAGTTCTAAGTTCTAGGTGACTGATAACTTTAGATTCTAAGTCTTATAGTGCTTAGAGCCATTTGAACCATAAAAATAGCCAATACAGATACTTTTGGTGTTCATTACACTTATGGTTACATATTCTAGAGAACTGTGTGCAGTATTAACTCAAATGCAGTAACATTTCATAATTGTCTGTGCACTGTCATAAAAGAAACTTATTACAGAAATTTATTACCTGTGCAGATAACTAACAGAACTGCTCCTGAAATACATGGAAACAGAAAAACACATCCCATGCCATGATGAAACATCTAATCTTTGTACGCACCATATCGACCCTTGCACATTATTTAGCAGCGACATTTCAGGTTTAAACATGTCACTTCTCTTCTCAAAAATTATAATTTAGTGTTTAAGACTTATCACTTAGTTAAACGATTCTGTGAACAGAATCATATACACAGATGAGCCAAATCATTATGCCCCCCGCTTAATAGCTTGTTTGTCCCTCTCTGGAACGTAATACATCACTGATTCTCGTATCAGTGATCCGACAGTTTGTTGGTAGGTTTATGTACGTATGTGGCATTAGATGACTATGCACAGGTCATGTTCTCCGCTTAAATTACGGGCCACTGATATGTGTAAAGGTCCGATGTGCACAATAGCGGCCCAGATGGGTTCCCTAGGGCTTAACTCAGGCGAATTTTGTCACCTGGACATCATTGTTAGTTCACTATAATGCTCCTCAGATCAATGTAGCAGTGTTTTGGCTCTGAGACGCGGACAGTTATACTGCTGACAAATGACATCAGCATTGGGGGAGACATCAAGCATGATTGGATGATGGTTCGCAGCTGTCAATGTGGCTTCGATTACTACCACAGGTCCCACTCAACTGGAGGAGAATGTCTCCCACAGCATAGTATTGCTCCTATCAACCGGCATCCGTTGCGCGTTGCACGTTTCCAGCCGCCGTCCTCTTCGATCACGGCGCTTTTGGGGACGAGCATCGACCTAGGGTAGCAAAAACGCAAATTGTGATGCACCCGAAAAGCCGACGCGTTTGCATTGGTCGATGGTCAAATCGTGATGATCCCTTGCCAAGACTAATCGTAATTTATAACGTCATTGGGCGAAATATAAGAATATGTAGTTGTGGTCTGCTGTACTCTTCTTCATTCAAAACGTACTGTGAGCGGTGTGCCCTAAAACATTTGTTCGTGCCTCAACATTGTCCGCTTTCTGCAGAGATGCCACAAACTATAAGTTGAGAAAACGTCCCGAAACACATGTGCTACAAAACGCCACTGTTTCCTGCGCATGTACCACGACGTCAATATGGGATATGATGACCATGCACACGTACACAGGCTGCACAACAGGTTGGCATACTCTTGTTTAGCTGGTCGAGCAGCTGCTGGGCTATGACCTCCCATTCTTGCACCAGTGCCTGTCGGAGCTCCTTAAGTATCCTAGGGGTTTGAAGGCATGCAGCGATACATCGACCGAGAGCATCCCAGACGTGCTCGATGAGGTTTAGGTCTGGAGAACAGGCAGGCCACTCCATTCGCCTGATATCTTCTGTTTCAAGGTAGTCCTTCACGATGGGAGTGTGTGTTATCATCCATCAGGAGGAAGGTGGGATCCACTGCACCTCTGAAAAGCTGGACATAATCGTGCAAAATAGGGTCCCGATACACCTGACCTGTCAAAGACTTGCAGGGGTGTGCGTGCACCAATCATAATCCAACCCCACACCATCAGACCACGACCTCCAAACAGGTCCCTTTCAAGTCATTAAAGGGGTCAGTATCTGGTCCCTGGTTCACGCCAGACGAAAACCCGGCGAGAATAACTGTTCAGACTATATCTGGATTCGTCCATGAACATAACCTGGGACCACTGTTCCAATGACCATGTACTGTGGCTTTACGGGCTCTCCTAAGACCAGGGGTCAGTGGAATGCTACTTGCAGGTCTCTGGGAGAATAAACCATGTCTGTTCAGTCGTCTGTAGACTATGTGTCTGGAGACAACTGTTCCACTGGCTGCGGTAAGGTCCCGAACAAGGCTACCTACGGTACTATGTGGCCATCTGCGGGCACTGATAATGAGATATCGGTCTTCTTGTGATGCTGTACAATTTGGACGTCCCGTACTGTAGTGCCTGGACACGTTCCTGGTGTGCTGGAATCGTTGTCATAATCTTAAGATCACACTTAGTGGCACATGGAGGGCCCGTGCCACGATTAGCTGTTTTTGACCAGCCCACAGTCGCCCGAGTATTCTTTCCTTCATAACTTCATCAATATGTGACCTTTGAGCCACTTTCAACACATAGTCACTATTAGCACGTCTGAAAACGTCGTAAAATTTACTCACAGCACCGTACTCTGATATCCACCAACACACTTCTGCTTATGTGGACTGTTGTCAGCGCCACCGTGAGACGACCGCAGGTCAAATGCACTGGGTGGTCATACCCCGAGGCGATTTAAACCCGCAAACCGCTCACCAGAGCGTTGTTTCATCATGTATCAGCATTATCCTTAATTTATGAGCATGAGTGTAGGTTTCCAGGGGGTCTACACGGCAGTGATACAAAGCCAGACCTGGGTTGCCAGCTGTTCCGGTATTTTACCGAATTGCTCGGTGTTTCAGCCCTCTGTTCGGTGTCCGATATTGACATATGTGTGGTTCCTTATTTTTAGAATGGCATTCGTACCATTATTTCTTTATTGACTTACAAAACTATCAAAAGATAATGGCGGTTGCATGCAGCAATGCCTGTGCGAAAGAGCCCTCGCCGGCCAGGGTGGCAGAGCGGTTCTCGGCGCTACGGTCTGGCGCCGAGCGACCGCTACGGTACCAGGTTCGACGCCTGCCTCGGGCATGGATGTGTGTGATGTCCTTACGTTAGTTACCTTTAATTAGTTATAAGTTCTAGGCGACTGATGACCTCAGAAGTTAAGGCGCATAGTGCTCAGAGCCATTTGAACCATTTTGAAAGAGCCCCCAATCGCAAGACTTACTACATCAAATGTATCCGCAGTTGCGAATACGGATAACCTTCGGCTGTATAATGGAATGACGACACTGTACTTTTGTGCAAAATGTTCAAATGTGTGTGAAATCTTATGAGACTTAACTGGTAAGGTTATCAGTCGCTAAGCTTACACACTACTTAACCTAAATTATCCAACACACACACCCATGCCCGAGGGAGGACTCGAACCTCCGCCAGGATCAGCCACACAGTCCATGACTGCCCTAGACCGCTCGGCAATTTTGTGCCTTGTCGGGACTTGAACCTGGATTTCTCTCCTTAGGCAGTCGGCCGCCTTAACCATTTTGGCTGTCCGTGCAGGACTCACAGCCAGACCCAATCTTCCATACTGGAAAAATTTGTGGTAAGGGGTATAGGATCCTACTACTAAGTTCATCGTTCCCTAGGCTTACACAGTACTTAATCTAACTGAAAGTAACTTGTGCTAAGGACAACACACAGACCTATGCCGGAAGGAGGACTCGAAACTCCTACGGGGGTAGCCGCGTGAACCGTGACAAGACGCCCAAGACCGTGCGGCTACCCAGCGCGGCACTTCCATACCGTTTAAGTGTCACTAAGCTTCACTCGTACACTTACTGTAATTCTCGCACATGTATGCAGGTATGCAGGTCGAGAGGGACGTTTCAGTGTACTTTTTAACAACACAGGCACTGCCACATCGTATTTATCCGTCGAAACCAGGCAAGCGATTTCGATTAAATGTGTCCCAGGTACGGAAATTACTTTAAGTAATAGATTGCGGATTAACAAGACGCGAACGATGACACAAGGAAGCTTGTTCACGGATAACTAAAGTGTTACGGTGGCCCGTATAGTAAAGCTGATACACTTCATGTACTTGATGATCCCTATAGTCGCCGCATTGTCTCCATGATGCACTTCAAACGTTGTTCTTGTTAACGGGTTGCTGCTAGCACAATACTGACCCAACTAAAGCTTTTCGTAGAGAAGTTCATAAATTTCCCATCTACTGCGTCACATATAATTTTATTAACTTACTTTATTTGTCTTTTGGTTTCTATATATTTATTATTACGCTGGTTACGCGCACATATATTTTCGTTTGTGTTTAATGGCAATTACGGTGGCCTAAGCAATTTGTTATTATTATTATATCGTACTTTTACTTTCACTCTGAGACCAACCTAACTGGCTGGTTAGCTCCCGTCCTTGTGTGATGCCTACCATGTGTTGTGTGGTTTCTCTAGACAATTTCTCTACAAGTACTATCATCGACATGTAAGAACTAAGAATTCTTTTTGCAATAATGGAATTACTGTAGTATTACACAATTTTCTACTGTTTTTTGGAGCCACTGAAATATGCTTCATACGTTTACTTATATTTGACGCTCACAATTTTTTTTAATCTTTACGTTATTAAATCTTTGTATTTGTACTTATTGGTGGTATATTTTTCTGTAGTCTTCTAAAGAAGCGTAATAACTACCTGGAACCGGCACAAGAATAAGGATTGCTTTTCTTAGTTGTGAGGTTGATCTCACACTTTTCTTATTAGGAGACAGTACACCGTAAAGTTATCGAATCTATTTCACTTTGCAAATGGTTTGATTCTCTAATAACTTTACTAGACGGTAATCTAAGAGTTTTGCTCAGATTGTCTTCTAAATTGTTTGTGTAGTTTAGAAACAGTAGAAGAGTTACAACACGTCCATGAGGAGCGCCGCATGTCACTTCCTTTTCCTCGGTGATTATTATGTGCTGTGATCTTTAGACAGAAAAACACGATTCCAGCTATACTCCGTACGCACACAACTTTATTAGAAGTCTCTTGCTCGTAGCTGTGACAAAAGCCTTTTGAAAATGAAGAAATAGGGAAACAATTGGAGTTCATGGAAGTCATTACTTCGTGTGAATGAAGGGCTACTTGCATTTCACAAGAACGATGCACTTGATTCCTTGCTGAGTGTATCAATAGACCATTACCTATTAGGTTGTGATGTGACCTGTGCAACTCCCCAGCTTTTGGTACCAGTCTTTCATCAAGCGAGCACTTGTACGTTATTGTTAAGTATGAGTCAATTGTATCAGGATACTCTGAAACGAACCTTAACTGGTATGCAGTCTGGATGACTCGCCTTTATTAAGTGCTATAAACTGCTTCGCTATAACTATGAGACCAACTTCTAAGTTACCAATGTTGGCAATTCTCGATTCGAATTCTGAAATATTTACTTCACCTTCTTTGCTGAAGAAATTTCGGAATACTATTTAATAACTCCGCTCTAGTGTTGCTGTCATAGGTTCTATTGCCACTGTTGTCGCGAGGTGCAGATATTGATTGTGTCTCGCCACTCACGTAGTTTACATCCGACCAAAATCTCTATTAATTTTCTGTCAGACTTTGACACAGAGTTTCTTTGTGGAACCTAGTAAAACCATCTCGCATAGCAGACAGCATTAAATTTCGATTTTCAGTGAAACATCCCATATCATGCAGATTTTGTGTTCTTTTAAAATTGGCTTGCTTTTCGTGTTGCTTCTGCCACAGTGTTCTGACCTGCTCTTTCTACCATGGGAGATCAGTACCGTCTTTAATTAATTTACTTGTTATATATCTTCTAATTACCGTCGATAATATTTCTTGAATGTAAACGACATCTGACGTAAATTTTTACTGTTTTTTTATTTTTTCTTTCCATGGATTTTGGGGCTGCGCTAGTCAGTCTCCCTGTAACGACCTTGTGGTCACAAACCTCTGTATTTGACATGATGCTTCATATTTGCTCAACATCATTAGTTACTAAGAGATCAAGTGTGTTTTCGCAACCGGTTACACTACTATGGGCTCCTGAACTAACTGTTAAAAACGATTCAGGAGAAAGCATTTAGCACAGTTTCGACCATGTTTTATGGCTAATACCAGCTTTGAACATGTATTTTGGCCCACATGTCGAAGATAGGTTAAAGTCACCACTAACTGCAAGTATGTGGGTGGAGTACCTGCCTGTGGAGAGACTCAAGTTTTCTCGGAACTTCTCAGCAGCTGTACAATATGAGTATCAAATCTACCCATATTAACTCACAGAAACTATGTACTTCATTTTAGTTACTAGATAAACTACTACTTACAACAGGGACGCCGCCATCAACTCTGCCTTCATTTCACAGGCAAGATTGGAAGTCCCCACAACGGTAGCTACGCGGCTGCGGTCAGACATAACCTGTTCCGATCCAAAGTGACGCACACCGTTAGTGCCAACATGAGGCACCTCCTGCAGTTGGCTGCCACTTGTGCTCTTCATGGCATCTGGAAGCATTCATTCGACGTCTGGATTGATCCCCCCAGGTATGCACACAAAACCCACACCGGATTTCTTCCCCTCCTTGGCAGGTATAGCCATAAGGATCTCCATTACGCGCCCAACATCGGAGCTCCCAACTACCAATAGATTCACCCTCTTCTACAGAGACTTCGTCTGGAACAGGAGGACCATGTGGCACAGGATCTTTGTCAATCCCAGTCAACGCCCGAAACCTGTTCGTCAGACGAACCAGGAGACCTTTCAATCAGTTCCCAACAAAATCTTTTGCTGCCTGTCACATTTTGAAGCACCTGAGCACTCGACAATAGGTGAGGGTTATTTCATGCGGGTAGTACCAGGACAACACAACGCATGGGGTGGATGTAACCTGCATCCTCACATTTGGCCTCCATCTCCCCGCCTAACAGATTCAAGCTGTGTGACCAAAGCCAGCACCATCTGGAGATTCGACTGAAGGCCTACAACTGAGATTGCATTTCAAGCGAGCAACCACTGTTTCAGTCGTTACTTAAGTCAGTAAAACTATACAATAGAATATAATTGAAAAACGGAACTCGTAAACGGAACGTTGTGCTCTGAACTGCTGCTTCTCAGGTTACCAGTTCTACAACTGATATTGGGTCACACAAAAGCAAACGCCTGATGTAAAACAAACTGCGGAAATATACAACACACAGTAATTAAAACGAAAAACTGTGGCTAATAAAAGTACAAAGACACAAGTCCATTAAGTTTTAAAGCTGCAAGTGACACAGTAAATAAAACAATAAATCTTTTCCTGTTATTGGAAGCTCGTTACAGCGCACAAACGAAACGCTGTGCCCTGAGCTGTTGCTCCCCGACGGGAGACGCTGCCGAACAGACAAACAGATGTCCAGTGTAGGGTTTGAATACGTTAGTGTCAGCCGTATACCTAATTCACGAAATGTACAGCATTTTTAAAGAATGTGTAGTATAGTATACGCTGATATCAAGCATGATATTACAGTTGTGGCTTTGTTTAGTAATCCTAAAGGTATGAAGGGTCCTGATCGATTTAGCATATTTCTTACCTTGTTTTTAGCAGCTGGTATTTATCTTAAACAGATAATTAGCTAGAAACAAGAATGACACAATTGATCGCTATTTAGGTGATTTACAATGTGCACTGTAATCTGTTTACCACTTGTTACGACAACTGCTACCACAATTTTTTAACAGATTTCAGCATCGCAGTGTTGACTAGAGGAGGTAAGAAGCGGGAAGCCATTACCGTAATTAACCCAAGACACCTATTTTCTTATCAGCTAATGAAGGGAGCAGTAAGTGATTAAGTAGAGTGGAAGTACTGACACGCTTCACAAGAAGCTGTACGATCGAAACTGTGTTAATGTAGTTTAACATTCTGCCTGTCCACGATGGGCCTCATAAGCCATCCGAGAACGAAGGCTCCGCCTCTGCAGATGTGGGGACAGAGCGCCGCCGCTAGGAGCCTGCGGCCGGTGCTGCTGCTGTCTGCTGTTTCTGG
Organism: Schistocerca gregaria; assembly: GCF_023897955.1. Classification (NCBI taxonomy): domain Eukaryota; kingdom Metazoa; phylum Arthropoda; class Insecta; order Orthoptera; family Acrididae; genus Schistocerca; species Schistocerca gregaria. The sequence continues at coordinate 182,883,645 of NC_064921.1, forward strand.
GGTCCCGCTGTGTCGCTGGCGCAGCTCCCCACTCGCTACTTGCAGACGCGCCTACAGCCTGGCAGTGTTGACGGGGGTCCTCTACCTAGGTTTCAGAGCACTTCAGAAAGCTGTTTTCGTTGCCAGTGACAAATTTTGGCACCGCATTACAGTGCCAAGTATCGTCATCAGCACATTGATGACTTTCATGACAGTTGGCTCCATCTTTGTCTTGTTCAGCCAATGCAAGAAATCATTTGTGGAATTCATTGATGACATAGAACACATGGACATATTACTTGGAAGTTTCCCAGAGCGATGTGATGAGAAAGTAAGACTTTTCCTGACTGTAGTTCCAGCATTCATTCTTACTCTTTCGATTGCTGTTGTCACTCATTGTCTGTATTATCAAGATAATTACTTCTTAGCTGCCGCCATTGACAATTTCATTATATTTGTGGTGTTGCTACAGTTCATATCAATTTGTTTGATACTAGGACAGTTATTTAAATCAGTTAATCAATCAATGATGGCCGATATCCGTTACGAGTTCATGGAGAACGGATCACAAGATTTAATAACACTGCTGCGCGGATATAACTCTCATTCTTTTTTCACAGTGAACCAGTTACGGCCTACAAACAGAATCTTGACATCGTTAAGTGCTCGAATTGTTGAGATTCAAGTATTTCACTTGAAGTTGAGAAAATTAGCTTCATCTTTGAATGATGTATATGGCCCCATTCTTACTATGCTTGTAATACAAAATCTCGCAGTTACCATACAGTGTGTAACCTACGCCATTATAATTGTTTCGTATAACGTTAATGTGAGAACGACAGAAAAAGTAGGTTGTATATTCAACATAGTTGTATTAGTCCTACAAATAGCGTCTCTTGTGGTCATTTGCCAGTCCACAACCTCAGAAGCAAAGAGAACAGCAACACTCGCCGAAGACTTGTTCACGTTGAATGTTGCAGGTATGTAATATGTGATTCTCCATTTTAACTGAACTGAAAGTACTCGCTGCCGATTGCATTGTAATGTTTCTCAGAAAAACTGTTCAGAGTCAACAGACTAGATATTAATCGCAAGAAGCGAATTTTACTGTTTTGTATAAATCACTCCTCTGATTGGTTTTACTTATTTCTTTTAACATATGACTTCGAGTGGACAGCGTTTAATGTCTACAGTTGATTTACAACAAATTTACAACAAATAGGCATTTCTGTTCGATCGTTGTCCAGCACGCTACTTCACTTACATGTCACGATGAGAGAAAATATGTCCGCGCCGTTTGAGGCGCCATGCCACGTGTTCCGCGGCCCCACCCGCCGGAGATTCGAGTCCTCCCGCGAGCATGGGTGTGTGTGCTGTTTTTGGAATAAGTCAGTTTAAGTAGTGTGTAAGTGCAGGGGCCGAACACCTCAGCAGTTTCGTCCCTTAGGAATTCACACACGTTTGAAATGCTTTTAGAGAAAATATTCATCAGCCATTCCTAAATATTCGTGATGATACTGAATAATCTTCCTGCAGTCACTCTTATCCTGATCATTTTGTCATAAAGCCTCACTGGGCGTCAGAGTAATATAAAATATCATTAGGACAAATATACTTTCCAATATATGTCACGAACATAAATATCTGTAATTATATCATCCTCACATGCTTTCTTTCTCAAGGTATTTGGAAAATGCTCTTAATTCTTGATATGTAGGTGTTAAAAGTACACTTAAATCTGTAATATATGTAAGGCTATGTCCCAATTGACTGACTCACTCACTGACTTGTTACTGCCCAAGGCAGGCTACTAAGCACAGTAACATAAAAGTTGCGCAGGGCGTTGGTATTACACTACAGGCGTCGTATAAGACAGGGTTTTTTGAAATTACATCCCTAAGGCAGTGAAATAGGAGATGGAAGGTGTTTTGAAAAATGTCGCTATTATGACAATGTTGTGGCTAGACCCACGAAAACTGGCATGTTGTTTTTTCATCAAAAATAAAGAAATACATTTTCGAATTTTTTTTAAAATTTAGCTCCCATTGGAATCAGACAGTGGGTAAAAGTTGTTTATGAAAATGAGAGACTATAAAAGAGGTATTAAAGTATTTTTAAAGCAACATCTATGAATATTGGTGTTTGACTTCCTGGGTCCATATAAAAAAATCAACTGTGTTTATAGAAACCCAGCCTCCTTGGGGGGGGGGGGGGGGGGGGGGTGGCGGGGCATGTAAAATGGAGATGAATTGTTTAATGAAAATATTTCTTTCGGAAAGTATTTGGAAGTCTCATCTACAGAAATTTGAATTTGTGTTGTTGGTTAGAAATGAAAAATAAAGTTTTACTGTTTTTGGATCGCAAACACTAAGAGGTAAACAACGGGGATAAAATTTTTTATTGAAATATTTCATTATGCAAACATTTTAGAAGCTAAATCTCTGAAAACTTATATTTGGCTTCTCTGTTAGAAATAAAAACATACACATTTCAATGTTTTTCGAAATTCAACCCCTTAGGTAGTGAGATTGAGGGTGAAAAATTTTATGAAAATATTTCATTGTGAAAACATTTTTAAAGCCAAATCACGGAAAAATTGGTATTTGACTTCTCGGTTGGAAATGAAGAAACACGTGTTTCACTGATTTTGGAGGTACAATACTTACAGAGGTGAAACACGGCAAATCAACACCCAATGAAGACGTTAACGACCAGACGTTTCAGCTGCTGAGAATTCTTCCGGGTTGTATGGTCGTGGGCCATGGCACTCTTCTGTCCCTGACGTTTCGTCCAAGACTACGTTGGACATCTTCAGAGGTGTTCCTGGTTGAGCCGAGTCTTGCGACTGACGAGAGGGATGTCGAAGAGCGGCCTAAACACCATGGAATGTTTGCGTGGTCTGGATTTCACGTGACAGCAGAGATAAACCTTATCAGAGATAAGATATAAATATCGATCATAGTATTTCAAAGATAAAAACTTCTCATCCATTCTTCAGCGCCACTGTCCATATATCGCTGAATTTCATAGCTTCTTCTTTTCTGTTAAAATTATCCCCATGTTTATATATTTCGATGGCTTCTCTATTAAATCCTGGATAATAGTTCGTCATAGTACATAAAAGTTCAGTTTCCAAAAATTTCACTACGTGATCGCCTACTACGTCGTTGTAAACATGTTGCATATTGAGGAAAACAAATATGCTGATAATCATCTACTTCAATTCAACAGGTGGAGAAGAAAGATTTGTTGAAGAGTGAAGCTATGTGTCCCAGACTTTATGGCCTCCCTAAAGTTCATAAGATGAACCTACCTCTGAGACCCATCGTCAGTGACATTAATTCCCCAAGGTACCAAATAGCAAGATATCTGGCAATTTGTTTCCAACCACCTATCGGTAAAATTGATTCTTATGTAAGAGACTCACGACATTTCACTGAGAAACTTGAGGGACTAACCTTGGCTCCTAAGGATATTGTTGTCAGTTTTTACATAGTTTCTTTATTTACTGTGATTCCGCTTAACGAAGCTATGGTTTACCAGCTGATGTTTTCCCAGCAGATTTGACTGTTCAGACACTAACTTACCTCTAGTCAGTTCCAGTGGGAAGGTGAGTTTTATAAGCAGGTTGATGGTGTGACCATGGGTACCCCTTTGAGTCCTATGATCGCTAATTTTTACATGGAAAAATTCGAGCAATTAGATCTGGAAAAAGCGAATAAGAAACCATGTCGATGGTATCAATACGTGGATGAGACATTTGTGGTTTGGTCACATGGTAAAAATGCTTTAGAGGAATTCTTTTGTCATTTAAATAGTATAAATTCTATAATCCAGGCAACAATGGAAATCGAGAAAGAAAATGCACTATCCTTCTTGGATATCTTCGTTATGAATCAGACTGGTGGCAGCTTGAAACATAACGCCTTTCGGAAGGTTACGCATGCCGCTAGATACTTACATGACGATTCCAATCATTATCCACAACAGAAAAGAGGTGTAAGTAAAAGTCTAGTGGACAGAGCTAAAAGGATTTGTACACCGCAATATCTGCACATGGAGTTAAAACATTTAAAGCAGGCTTTTGAGAAGAATGGGTAATCTAGTAAGGAAATAAATAGAGTTTTGCGACCGAATTACAGGAGGCTTAAGGGCAATGTTAGGACTCAACGATGGAAGAATACGGTTCCTCTACCCTTCATCAAAGAAGTAAGGGATCAGATCGGCAAGATTTTAAGGAAACATAACGTTCGATCGATTTACAGACCAACTAAGAAAATAGGACAAGCATTTCGTTCCGTTAAGGATAAACGTCCACCTCTGTCTGCAAGTGGTGTACACAAGATTCCGTGTACGTGTGGTAAGGTCTACATTGGAACTACAAAGAGAAGTGTGAATACATGGTTGAAGGAACATAAAAGTCTTTGCCTACTAGGGAAAACATACAAGTCAGCCGTGGCGCAACATGCTCTTCAGTCAGGTGACCACGTAGACAAATTTTCGGAAACAAGTTTTATATACTATGACGAACTATTATCCACAGCTCTACAGAGAAGCCATCGAAATACATCAACATGGGTATAATTTTAGCAGAAAACAAGAAGCTAGGAAACTCAGTGATATATTGACAGTGGCGCTGCAGAATCGATGAGAAATTTTTCGCTTTTACTTACTATGATCGAAGGTTATATTTTATCTTTGATAAGATTTATCTCTGCTATCACGTGAAATCCAGACCACGCCCACTTTCCACGGTATTTAGGCCGCTCTCCGACGTTCGACTCGTCAATCAGCAGGACCTAGCACAACCAGAAACACCTTCGAATATATCCAACGTAGCCTAGGGCGAAACGTCAGGGATAGAAGAGTTCCATGGACCACGGCAGTAAACGCGGAAGAATTCTCAGCAGCTGAATCATCATCCAGCCTAAACTACTAAGGACACAAATTTGAAATCTGGAGATGGTGTTAATCTTATATTGTAAACGTCGTTCAAGAAGAAATTGCTTGAAATTCCACTTCTAAGGGGCAGAAATAGGGGAAGAACAGTTTTATGAAATTATTTCACTACGATATTTTGTTTTCGGATTTTCTGTTGGAAATGAAAAAATTCGTTTTTCATAGTTTATGGAAATTCAGCCACTAAGGGACTGAGGTAGGTGATGAAATTCTTAAGTAAAATATTTAATTATACCATCAAAAAGTTAAATAAATCAAAATAGATGTTTTACTTCTCGGTTAGAAATAAATAAATAATCGTTAGGGGATGAAACTTTCTATGGAAATGTCATTAAAATAATGCAAACTGCCACGATTAACAGTAACTTTGGACTCCAGCTATCAAGTCACATTTTAGTCAGCAGTACATTGTGGAAACACCATGCTTCTATGCCCTCAATTAGCGCAAATAGGAGAACAACAATAATTCGATTGAAATGACCTACACAAACATTGTAGCCTGTGTTAAGCTAGTCTGTACATAAAAGGCAATGTCCTGAGCAATTACTCACTCACTGACTCATCATTGCTCAGCCCAAACTTCTCAGGCTAGAAACTTGATATTTGCAGAGGTTTTCGATTTTATATTGTAGACATGATTTAGGAAGGAATGTTTCTATGTTCTATCAATACCGGAGTGAAATAGCGCGTGTAAATATCGAAGGTAGACTTACCAAAAATGGTATTTTGTTTCTCACTCAGGATTAAAAATGTTTTAGCCCTTTTGAAAATTTGTAACTTATGTGAGTGAAATAGTGGGTAAATGTGTTTAAATATGGGTTAACTAAAAGCTACTAAGTTATTTTTATACTAACATCTACGAAAACTGGTACTTGACTTCCTGGTTGCAAATAAAAAATATTTATTTTAGTTCAAAATGGTTGTAATTGCTCTGAGCACTGTGGGACTTTACGTCTAAGGTCGTCAGTCCCCTAGAACTTAGAACTATTTAAACCGAACTAACCTAAGGACATCACAAACATCCATGCCTTAGGCAGGATTCGAACCTGCGAACTTAGCGGTCGCTCGGTTCCAGACTGTAGCGCCTAGAACCGCTAGGCCACTCCGGGCGGCTAAATTTTAGTGTTTTTGGAAATTCAACCCCTAAGGGGTTGAAATAGTGAGTGAAATGTTTTACGAAACTATTTCCTTAGGAAAGCATTTTTAAATCTAAGTCTATGAAAATTATGATTTGGCATCTTGATTAGAAATAAAATAACATGGGTTTGACTATTTTGGAAATGCAGCCATCATGGGGCTGAAATTTGGGAGAATATTGTTATGGATTTATATCATTAAACACCCATTTTAGAAACGAAATCTTTGAAAATTTATATTTGGCTTCTCAGTTAGAAATAAAGAACTTTTCATTTCACTTTTTAAAAAAATGAAACCACTTAAGGTGGTGTAATAGGGCCAGATAGATTCACTGATTCATTATTGCCCAGGCCCTACCCGCTACGGAGTAAAACTTGAAGTTTAGAGTGAATGTTCACCGTATAGCGTAGTTGCCGTTTAAGGACACACTGTTCGAAATTCTACTCCTAAGGGGGGCCAAATGTGGGACGAAAAGCTATTTGAAAGTAGTGAGAAAAAGTATCATGGTTTTCAAAACTTTCGGAACTTCAACTACGAAGGGAATGTATAGGGAATGATAATTTTTTAATAATATATTTCGCTACACAAAAAAGTAAATCCAAACATATGAAAATTGGTATTTCACTTCTACGTTACATATATAAACAAATATGTGTCATGGTATTAAATTTGCTATTGAAATATCTCTACAAGAATGCAAAATGCATGATTAATAATATCTTTGACCCCTGCTACCAGAATTGGATTTTGTTCAGAAATATATTCGGGAAAGACGAGGGTTCTAAGACGATCACTAGCGTAAAATATTTCAATATATGAATGCAATTAAAGAAAAACATACAGTCTAGGCTATTTCTGATAAATTGGTTAATGATACTATCATAAGCGCTTCAGTGAGTTTACTCTGACAATGACGATCTGTGGCATTACTGTAATGTCCAGTTTTTGGGCTGTGTGGAGAATTACTACAGCTTATGAAATACTGCAGAATGAAATTTAAAATCATGTAATGGACAATCTGATAGTAATGATGAGATTTGGGTTTGGGCGCTAAACAGCAAGTTTATCTGCGGTCGCACTTGAACTAGATACAGAGCTGCATGGATCAGTTCTAAAAAGAAATAACAATGAATTCCATGTGCAAGTATTATCCATTTAAAGTAATTGAAAAGAAACCTTATTAAGGTGAGTATGTACATCTACATCTACATTTATACTCCGCAAGCCACCCAACGGTGTGTGGCGGTGGGACCTTTACGTGCCACTGTCATTACCTCCCTTTCCTGTTCCAGTCGCGTATGATTCACGGGAAGAACGACAGCCGGAAAGCCTCCATGCGCGCTTGGATGTCTCTAATTTTACATTCGTAATCTTCTCGGGAGGAGAAGCAATATATTCGATACCTCATCGAGAAACGCACCATCTCGAAACCTGGACGGCAAGCTACACCGCGATGCAGAGCGCCTCTCTTGCAGAGTCTGCCACTTGAGTTTGTCAAACATCTCCATAACGCTATTACGCTTACCAAATAACCCTGTGACGAAACGCGCCGCTATTCTTTGGATCTTCTCTATCTCCTCTGTCAACCCGACCTCGTACGGATCCCACGCTGATGAGCAATACTGAAGTATAGGTCGAACGAGTGTTTTGTAAGCCACCTCCTTTGTTAATGGACTACATTTTCTAAGGACTCTCGCAATGAATCTCAACCTGGCATCCGCCTTAGCAACAATTAATTTTATATGATCATTCCACTTCATATCGTTCCGCAAGCATACTCCCAGATATTTTACAAAAGTAACTGCTACCAGTGTTAGTTCCGCTATCACATAATCATACAATAAAGGTTCCTTCTTTCTAAGTATTCGCAATACATTACATTTGTCTATGTTAAGGATCAGTTGCCAGACCCTGCACCAAGTGCCTATCCGCTGCAGATCTTCCTGCATTTCGCTGTAACTTTCTAATGCATCAGAAACGATCATCAATAAAATACAGACAAAATACAGCAGAATAGATACATTCAGGGAGAAAGTACTGGTACGGGCACGGTTACAAAGGGCACAGATGAGTATGGCTGGGAGGTCATTTAGAAAAAATGTGTCGATGGGCCATTGTGTGGCACTCTGAAATTTCAGACACAGTATTTGGGAGGAAGTCCGCACTTTGCATAAAATCTTAAAACACAGACCAGGCTGACCCAGTATCCATTAAAATAGAGGGTTGGTTCTCTGGGCGACCCATATCTGCCCCCAGGTCATCATACAAAACATGCGCAAATGAAATACATCAAGTAAACAGCCATCTTTCACTTCTGGGACACAATGAGGGCTGCTTGTAATGTCAGGCAAATCCACATGTCAATGGGGAATAACCCACTCTAAGTCTTGTAAGGTATACTTCTTCAGGCTTTCAAGGTCGGAAGAAGATCAGCTACAATTGCACTGACGATTTTACTGAATGCACCACATTATTCCTCACTTCCAGCACTGAGACTCCGATCAATGCGTGGTATTCTGGGTCAAGTGTGTGGTAACAGGCAACAGCCATCAGGGTCACAGAACACTGAGCATGAGGTGGAATGGAGAAAGCCTCCTTGGAAGCCGCATCAACAGGCTCATTTCCACAGATCCCTACATGCCCAGGAGCCCAGAAGGAAGTTATGTCCTTTTTCTGCATTTGTATCAGAACAAGAGCGTCCTGCACGTTTTCCTCCATCTATTGTTTGCATGTATTTGAGCAACTGCAAAAAGGGCACTTTGTAAATTAAAGCAAATGAGGAATTTTTTGTCAGGTGTTTGAGGTGATTCTTTGTTTTTAAAGGAAGACCTAAATCTTTGTCACATTACACATTGTATGGCCAGTTTCAAACAAGTTAGCCTCCATTGTGTCAGTATGATTTTACATCATAATACAAAAACGGTATTTCGAAACGTGGTCTATTTAAAAATGCATTAAATAGTACTGTAAGTACAGTTGAAAGCATGCATGTTACACTATTGCTGTACTTTCAAGAAATATTTAGCATACTCTTCATTAACAATACAAGAAATTCTCCTTCTGTCCGCTATTTCCCTTCTATCAGTTGAATTCTAAATGAAGTGCATCGTTGGCTTAGAGCTTAAATCATAGAATGTAGCACCATGCAGGAAGTCCTTTGTATTTCTTTCCTCCGACGAGATCCACATTGAAGCTTACGGACTGTTCATTTACTGTAAAGCATTATCATCTGAAATACCACTTGCAGCATTTATACTCTAAGTTCGTCCATTGCCTTTGATAAATTTTGCTCTGCAGCAACAACGTCAGTGGAAATCATGATTAATGTAAACTTTATTTAAAAACCCGCATCAGCTGGTTACTACAGTGCGTGATGACTGTTTTCTGCAGGTGGCGGCAGCGAACAGCTGACATGGCAGCTGCGGCAGCTGTCGCACCAGGTGCGCCACAGCCCCGTTTCCTTCAGCGCGTGCTCCCTGTTCACGGTGGACGGACGGCTTCTCACAGGCTACGTGGCTTCAGTCGTCACGTACGCCATCATCCTGATGCAGTTCACTGTGGAGTAGAGTGCCCTCTCTGGCACACCAAGAAGAACCACAGAAGGGATAGCAAATGCAGAAATGTAGCCTCTACAAGAGAGTTCAGAATCTCATCACATACTAGAAAGGCTAACAAACGTAGATCAGTATGTAGTGACCTCAGAGAATAGTATAGAAACGATGTAGTTCATGGTGTTAGATCCACTGAGAAGGAACTTCAGATTAAACTGTGATTGGAGTCTGCCATAAATTGGTAATGTGCTTCACCAACGATCTTCAGTTAACATATTGTAAACTATGATTATGATGTATCCTGAAGCAGTGAGTTAACAATTGGCCCAGTGCTGTGATTCGAACACTTCCCTTCTGTTTCGTATGCAGATGGGCTATGAGTTGTGTCACAATGTTATCAAGACTACTACAGCTGCCTGAACTACCGTAGGAAGTGCAGCTGTAGTCTCAGAAACGTAGGTTGGTGCAACATATAGCGCATCTACCTATTAAGCATGAGACCCAGGTATAAAAATCCCAGCACTGATGGAAATTTTTATTTACTGGTTAAGCCCATATAATTATTGTGGCTTAAAGTGTCTCAATATGTCTGACTAAAACTTCATGTTTTGTGATATATTTATATGGGAGAAATGTGATATTTGAAACTGATGTTTATTATATGGCAGTCTAAATCCAAAATAGAAATTACAGAGAGATACAACTTGAGACTACAAATCATAGGTTATATTTACAAATAAGATGTCACTCTATGTGGTTACTTAGTAAACTTAAATGCTTTGTACAAGCCGATCCAATGCGTAGTGTTAAATCATTAAGTTGTTTGAAATTCATCTCTGTATCGCCTCATAAAACATTGTGCCAATCGCTAGCGAACTTTTATCGGGGAGCTGGACGCAGATGATGGACTCCGTTTGATCCGAGAGAGTGCTATTCTTACTGCAGTTTACCGGTACTTCACGGATCTGTACTTAAAATTCGATACACATGGTGATGACGGCGCCGTGAAAGTGCGTGCTCTGCCCTCCGTAGTCACGCCTGCTGAGAAATAGGCGGTCGTGCCGATTTTACTCCAGACAAAGTCCTTGCAATGTTTGTGCCTCACCATCGAGTAAATACCCTGGCCCTGATGGATTGCGAGGGTATATTTATGTGCGTTTCTGGCCCATAATCGGACACGCATTTACAGATATTCTCAATGAAGTGATGCGAGCGTGTGATGTACCGGCCGAAATGAAGGAAGGTCTATTTGTACTGATACCAAAAAGCAAACACCGAAAAACCTTGGATAACTTGCGACCGATTACTTTACTCAATTTTGATTACAAAACCTTTGCCAGAGCATTCGACAGCATGTTGTCTCCATTAATGAAGCAAGTGGTTAACAACCATGAATCATGCTTCCCTGGTCGCACTATTATGACGCCCCTTCCCGAATATACAGATGTAATAGCCACAGCGTCAGTCACTGACGTGAGTCCTGCATTGGTGTTCATCGACTTTTGCAAAGCATTTGATCGCGGCCGCCACGAGTATCTCCTACAGCTACTGCAGCAGTGTTGTTTTGAACAACGAGTTATTAACGTCGTGCAACACTTCGTCACGGGCATTACCATCAAAGTCAGCGTAAATGGACAGCTTACTCAGCCCATCGAGGAGTGCAGCAGGAGCCACTCTTACGCTTCATTCATGACAAACTTGAGGGCCTGTCGATCGCCGGGACGTCCTTCGTGGTTCGTGCTTATGCCGACGACTTCGGAGTGTTACTGCGCAACGACAGAGACGTATCAACCCTGAAGACCGCGGCAGACGAGAACTGTCGAGTTTCCGGTGCTAAAATAAACGCCGATAAATGCACCTTCGTCAACATTTGGGGATTCTATGCAGTTATTGTACCTCGGGTGAAGCGTGTCGAGGCCCACAACACTCTGGGGATGATTATCGACAAATGCCCGCTAAAAATGAATGCAAGAAATTGGAGGCAGATCACCAGTAAAATGCAAGGTGCCATGTATGAAAACAATTGTGGATTCGTTGACATTCTCCAACACATACGACTTCTCAGCTGTTATATATTCAGTAAAGCGTACTATACCGCCCAAATATCTCCAGTCTCGAAGATGCAGGCCAAACACGTGTTGAAACACTTTAAAAGATTTATCTGGCAAGGGCATCTATTTGAAGTGAATACACCACGCTGACGTCATCCAGACAGGCCAGCTGACTCAAAATGCCTGACATTAACTGAAAGTGTGTGGCGTTATATATTAAACGAAACACCCACTTGTTGGACAAGGAACCTCTCAGCGTAACCAGTTGGCTCTTCCGAACTTTACAACCCACCAATATGCACCCACCGATTGATGTAGGTAAAATGCATTACAAACTACGACATGTCAAGCAGTTTCTTCTTGAAGTAAGTTATATAGAGTAAAACTATCTCACGCAGGATTTACCGACGACGCACATGTTATTAAAAAGATGGACATCTCCAATAGTCCGGAATCTCACTGAACTTAAATACCCGAGTGTTCACTGGAAAGCAGTTTGAGACGGCGGAAGTTTATCCGTCCACACTTCTAAGGTGGCATCCACATGGTGTAAAGTGGTAAACGATGTTAACCCCACCAATGAAAGGTTGCATGGAATCGGCGTACGTGACAGTGATAAATGAGTCCGCTGTGCTCTGTTCGACACCTTATGCCACCGCTTCACTTGTGGCGGTCACCTCATTAACTGGAAATGGGTGCAGCACAGGCTGGGCCTGATTACCCGCAGCACCCCAGCCAGTCATTGCACAGACATCCTGCTGTGGCCGGACGCGAAACATTTTCCCGCCACCAAGAACAACAGTGTGATATGGCTGTTAGGGCAGTTTGTGACATGTAACATCATCCAAAATAGTGAAGATAATAACATTAGTTTCGAGGCGTATATGAGAACGGCACAGTGGAAGATGAAACGTTACCCAAATGTCAGGACAATGTTTGGTATCATGTTAGACATAATTTCTGAAAAACAAGGCGTAGTGTAATTCTCGCCTCCGGTAAGGGCACAAATCACATGCACGACGAAGTAGCGGACAAAATACACAAAAAATAAGGGGATAGACCTCTTCCCTGGACTGCTCCCAACTTCTCAACGGTGTTTATTAACGTCATTATGATGTTTTCCTTAATTTATGTTGCCTGTGCATGTCTCTGTTATTAGTGTGTGTGCTCCAAATGACTTTCTGTGAAGAGTTTGGAACGTTGTGAATCAATTGACAGAACTGCAATTGTAGTTAAGACTCGACTCATATATATATATATATATATATATATATATATATATATATATATATATATATATATATATATATATATATAATTCTCTGTAATATGTTTGTGTTTTAGTTGTATCTCTCTGTCAGGACTGAAGACGTTGTTGCCAGTTTAAAATTTTTGCTATGTTTTATAAGCTTAGGAATGGCACTGAGTATATTGAAATGTATTCTTCAGCCTATTCTAGGACATAATTTCTGTTGAAACAGTTACAGTACTTAATTTTGGTTTTTGTTCTTATGTTCTTTATATGATTGTTTAATAAAAAAAAGGTGGCTCAGATGGATAGAAAGTCTGCCATGTAAGCAGGAAATCCCGAGTTCGAGTCCCATTGATGTATATCAACACCTGTCGAAAGCTCAGGGTCTTGATTTAATTATCATTTCAGACTGTGGAGGAAGTTTAAAACCGTCCAACGTACGACCACCAATTAATGCAGAAGATAACGAAGTGCTTCTAGACAACACCTCGGAAGAAGAAATGAAAACAATAATTACAGAATCCCCACGGAACAAAGCAGACGGAACAGTTATCTTACCAGTCGACTTTTATGCAAGATTCTGGAATGCAGATGGCCGCGAATTAACAATAATGTACATCAAACTGTTAGCACACGATGGCTTTCTGGCAGATTTCGGTGAAGACATGGTCGTGTTCGTGCCGAAGAAGCCCCACAAAGGATGGCTTTCGACCGGCTACTCTGCTTAACTCTTAACTCTGTCTTCAAAAGTTTAACAAGTCTGATAAACACCAGATTGAAGCCAGTCCTCGTGAGACACTTGGACTGTACCAAACAGGAACTGGCACTAGAGGATCAATAACTAACGTCTTAAGCGAATACAGTGGACTGTTACATTTAATATGGTTATGTAAATGTCGAATTGTACTGACGTTGTTAGGTTTTAACAAAGCTTTTACGAGATTATCTACAAACGTTTCTTAAATGCGACGCTTGAAATGGATTTTAATGCTGAATTCTCACATCTGATACGAAAATACACTGTCGGAACACTTTTCAGAATGAGGATCAATGGTAAGTTCATAATGGCAAGGTAACGTACCTCGTGTCGATCAATCAATCTGTTCGACGAGACTGTCATTTGTCTAGAACTCTGTACAGCAAAGCTGTGGAACCCATACGTCTATAACAGTACCGAAATTTCCAAATTTTCACAATCAAAACCGTCTGCTTCCACACATTCGTATCAACATAAACCAAGAGACCGAAACTGTTCGAGGGACTTTACGGCATATGCCAACGTTTGCATTGCGAAGTTAAATAAACAAAAATGCAAGATTTTTCCAGTAAAACCTACCAGTGGTCATATCGAAACATGCTGACTACAAAGAATTGACAAGGTGGACCGGTTAGGAATGATATTGACAACGAACCCGCATGACATGCTTACTAAAAACTAGGAGAATAGGCTCAATACGTTATTATCCACACCTAAAGACAATAGAAACAGGTCATTAAATCGTCTGCAAAGAGCGGTCTTTATCAATACTTATATTCTCTGCAATACACCCCATACGGCAGCTGTGCAACAAATTCTTTCTGACGTCACATACAATATTTTAACGCCCGTTCAAAAATGGCTTTGAGCACTATGGGACTTAACATCTGAGGTCGTCAGTCCTTTAAAACTTAGAGCTCCTTAAACCTAAGTAACCTAAGTATATCACACACATCCATACCCGAGGCAGGATTCGAACCTGCGACCGTAGCAGTCGCGCGGTTCCGTACTGAAGCGCCTAGAACCGCTCGGCCACCGCGGCCGGCTTTTGACGGCCGTGTATTGGTATGTATGGAGAGGCGACATAATCGAAGTATCGTTACTTACAATGACTTTTTCTCCCACTGACAGAGGTTTAAATATCGAGGTGGTCTGGTCACAGTGTACCCTAACGTTTCTGAAACAATCTTCTAAAACACTGCAGAGCGATCACAATGGCGTCACCAAATACTTGTTCGTACCTTTCTCCAGAAAGACCACACTGCATCTACTCACAGTGTGGTTTGTAACTATCGTATGGCAGGGAGACTTGTTAGATATGCCAATGCCTTAACGCGAAAGCGATTAGCGTAGGGGAAAAAAATGAATCTCAGTTCTGGCCACGAGGTGCAAATCTGGCGCTGTACAATATTTTTATGACGGTATGACATCGATGCTGTCATTTGCCAAGCCACATCGTGGGTGAACAGTGTGACTATCGGGAATATAAAGTGAGCTTTTAGTGAAACCGTTTTATGTAATGACAGCAATTAGATTGCTGAATTGAGAGAGTATCCTCAAGGCAAAGAGGACAGAACTATGTAATTAAGTGGTTTAAAGATATTGGAAATTAAATTCTAAGACATGCGAGAGTTTGGTGTGCCAGTTGAGAGAGGAAGGCTTCTTATCCCGGAGGAAGTTTCTGACGAGGCTGCTGTTGCTGCAACTGACCTTGCAAAATGTGCCCCGGGTAGTGCTAGTGTTCGTGAAGTGTCATGAAAATTGTCCACCCTATTGTCAACAGCAGACAAAGTTTTGTGGTCTATTTTACACTGGTACACGCACAAGATCCAGAAGATGCAGCAGGTGAAACCTCGTGACTGACAGCAACGTTCTAAATTTGCTCTTCGGTTTCTGGCACGGATCGAAGTTGATGAAAGGTGTCCAGGCAATATTCTATCGAGTAACGATACAGATTTTTACTTTGCAGAATGCAACGAATGCACAGAACCTACGAATTTCGGGTACAGGTAATCTGCTTGTTGACCAATAAGAGTTATTCCACTCACTGTTTGTTCCTGTGTGGCGTTGATTCTCAAACATCTCTATTCCTCGTCTGTCCGTCTTCGAAGATCCAAAGGACATGTCAAGTGTAAAATGACGTCTGCACGTTATGTAGATCTACTTTTACAGCACATGATTCCTGCTGTGGAACAGCACAGCTATAGGGAAATTACTGTTTCCATACAAGATGGGGCAATACTTCACGTTGGTCTTCTAATAAAAGATCTACTTAATGTAACCCATCATTTTCCACGACAATGCACTGGCGCATACAGCGCAAGCTGTGGCTGCTCTGTTCGTTCGATGGGACTGGGAAGTACTGTACCATCCACCATACTCCCCGGTCTTAAGTCTTTGTGACTTTGATTTGATTCCGAAGATGAAGGAACCACTTCGTGACATTCGCTTCAGAACTGTTCCAGAGATTCGGCTGGTGGTAACCGCTCCATTCGCACCATCAAGAGAATAGGCTCTTCTAACGGTATACTACGCGTTCCGCATCACTGGCAACGGGCTCTACAAAACGCTGTTGACTACTTTGAAGGACAGTAAGAGATAGAATCATTTAACTCTTTTCTATCGGTTGTGAACAAATAGTTGCCATTATTTAAGTTTCAAACCTCGTATTTGTAGAGCTGGTTCTCAGACGTCTGCGGATGACAGGTACGAAGAGAAATGATGAACGGGGCAGGAAAGCTTGAAAACGAGAGTTTCAGACTGGACAAAAAAAGATTCCTCGTCAGAAACTTCTGAATGTCGATGAAGCGAAATCATCTGTGCTATGAATTTTATCCGGTCTGTAGCGGACCTGTTCGAGTTCATAGGATAGCCCATCCATACATAGTGTAACTCGAATCATTGAAATCCAAGAAGTTCTTAGATGTTCACGACAACTGCCATGTGAATCGCTTCATGAAATAAAACTTGTAGAGTTAGACTACTACATTAGTGTCGACAACCATTTGTTCCCAATCAATTCATGTAGTCATTTAGTGTATCATTCTTTTTGGTTTGCCCTCGCTCTTTTTGGATGATTTACGATTATAATTAGAGGGTACGATCTTCTCCTGTTACATAATATCAATGAGTTTGGCGTTCATAGTTTACTGTCCAACATTTTCACTTTGATGATTCACCGCAAATTTGGGACGTACTCTCGTATTTATGATATGACTGGTGGGTTCCACACTTGAGCATTGCTGCTTTAGGAAAGTTTCACGCCACAGCAAAGGTATGTCTTGTAACAATGTGAAAATTGAATTTTTTGGTTCATGGATAATTACGCAAGTCTTGGAGACAGGTTCTTTTCAGAATTCATCTTGAAATGTAGTAAAGGTTTCTTTTCTTACGTAGATATTGAGTGCATTGGGGCGTATGCTTGGCG
Organism: Schistocerca gregaria; assembly: GCF_023897955.1. Classification (NCBI taxonomy): domain Eukaryota; kingdom Metazoa; phylum Arthropoda; class Insecta; order Orthoptera; family Acrididae; genus Schistocerca; species Schistocerca gregaria. Next base: position 182,900,758 of record NC_064921.1, read on the forward strand.
TGTTGCACCAATCGGAGTGAGGAGGCGATAGTGGTTCCACAGAAGTTGATCTGTGATCCGATGGCTGGTCTTGGTGTGATTCGAATCATGCCACCGATACTGGTGGTGGTATCTTGCTAGATGGGCGTGGGTTGTCCACGCCAGCGGCATATTGACGTTCGAGTACGTTTATTTTTTCTCGCTGTGGTGTGATTAGGATTGTCGCCGGTAGAGCGGTGTGTTCTTGTTGGTGGTTTTAGAGTGTGGTTACAGTTATGGATAATCGCCTATATTGTGGTATTTCACGCACGAGGTACTTTTTCGTCTGCGGTTATGACTTAGGGATTATCGCCAGCAGTGCGATGATATACATCATGAGGTCTCTCGATTGTGGTTCGCCAGCGCCAGAGGAGCGTTATTGGCAAATATTTGTATTACGTGGCGTGAGTGTGGGGAATGCGAGTCATGTTAGTTCATTTTTAGATGGATAGGAAGAAAGTTGCGAATGAAGTCACATGAAACCGGACGATACTAATCGTTCTCCACTAAAAATTATTAATAAGACTTCACTTTATTGCAGCAGCTGGTAATTGATTATATCAGTATGTTAATTTTTGAGAGTCATTGGTCAGTTGAGGTTCGCCGATGACATTGTAATTCTGTCAGAGACAGCAAAGGACTTGGAAGAGCAGTTAAACGGAATGGATAGTGTCTTGAAAGGAGGATATAAGATGAACATTAACAAAAGCAAAACGAGGATAATGGAATGTAGTCGAATTAAGTCGGGTGATGTTAAGGGTATTAGATTAGGAAATGAGACGCTTATAGTAGTAAAGGAGTTTTGCTATTTGGAGAGCAAAATAACTGATGATGGTCGAAGTAGTGAGGATATAAATTGTAGACTGGCAATGGAAAGGAAAGCGTTTCTGAAGAAGATAAATTTGTTATCATCGAGTATAAATTTAAGTGTCAGGAAGACATTTCTGAAAGTATTTGTATGGAGTGTAGCCATGTATGGAAGTGAAACATGGACGATATATAGTTTGGACAAGAAGAGAATAGAAGCTTTCTAAATGTGGTGCTACAGAAGAATGCTGAATATTAGATGGGTAGATCGCATAATTAATGAGGAAGTATTGAATAGGATTGGGGAGAAAAGAAGTTTGTGGCACAACTTGACCAGAAGAAGGGATCGGTTTGTAGGACATGTTCTGAGGCATCAAGGGATCACAAATTTAGCACTGGAGGGCAGCGTGGAGGGTAAAAATCGTAGAGGGAGACCAAGAGATGACTACACTACGCAGATTCAGAAGGATGTAGGTTGCAGTGGGTACTGGGAGATGAAGAGGCTTGCACAGGATAGAGTAGCATGGAGAGCTGCATCAAACCAGTCTCAGGACTGAAGACCACAACAACAACAACAACAACATTGGACAGTTTCAGATGGAGAGGTGAATTCGCGCCGACGTCTGATCTATGCTGACGGCACAGATAGGAGGGTACAAATGGTGAGCGGTATTCGACACAGATAGCGCTCCAGATATCCGCATCAGCATCACTAGCGAATAAGCAAGCATCAGGAGAAGTATCAATGTCCAAAATAGCGTAGAGTTTAAACGGTCAGAGGTAGCTTAACTTGGTAATGGGTAGAACAATTAGAAGTAAGTGTTGCAGTGTGTGAGAGTGCTTTACGTATGAATGTGTAGGTTGTGCCAGCATTGACATTTGGGACGCATTAGAGGTGTTGGGAAGGTAGAATGATCCTGTTATATGTGACAACAACGGCTCACTAACTAGAAAATTACTGTTCAGGAGTATTGTTACATACGAAATTAATTTTTTATTGTTTCTTTCTTTCTTTTAAGGAAAGAGAGCAGGAAGGAGCTATTTTTTCCATTAATACACTCCTGGAAATGGAAAAAAGAACACATTGACACCGGTGTGTCAGACCCACCATACTTGCTCCGGACACTGCGAGAGGGCTGTACAAGCAATGATCACACGCACGGCACAGCGGACACACCAGGAACCGCGGTGTTGGCCGTCGAATGGCGCTAGCTACGCAGCATTTGTGCACCGCCGCCGTCAGTGTCAGCCAGTTTGCCGTGGCATACGGAGCTCCATCGCAGTCTTTAACACTGGTAGCATGTCGCGACAGCGTGGACGTGAGCCGTATGTGCAGTTGACGGACTTTGAGCGAGGGCGTATAGTGGGCATGTGGGAGGCCGGGTGGACGTACCGCCAAATTGCTCAACACGTGGGGCGTGAGGTCTCCACAGTACATCGATGTTGTCGCCAGTGGTCGGCGGAAGGTGCACGTGCCCGTCGACCTGGGACCGGACCGCAGTGACGCACGGATATACGCCAAGACCGTAGGATCCTAGCAGTGCCGTAGGGGACCGCACCGCCACTTCCCTGCAAATTAGGGACACTGTTGCTCCTGGGGTATCAGCGAGGACCATTCGCAACCGTCTCCATGAAGCTGGGCTACGGTCCCGCACACCGTTAGGCCGTCTTCCGCTCACGCCCCAACATCGTGCTGCCCGCCTCCAGTGGTGTCGCGACAGGCGTGAATGGAGGGACGAATGGAGACGTGTCGTCTTCAGCGAAGAGAGTCGCTTCTGCCTTGGTGCCAATGATGGTCGTATGCGTGTTTGGCGCCGTGCAGGTGAGCGCCACAATCAGGACTGCATACGACCGAGGCACACAGGGCCAACACCTGGCATCATGTGTGGGGAGCGATCTCCTACACTGGCCGTACACCTCTGGTGATCGTCGAGGGGACACTGAATAGTGCACGGTACATCCAAACCGTCATCGAACCCATCGTTCTACCATTCCTAGACTAGCAAGGGAACTTGCTGTTCCAACAGGACAATGCACGTCCGCATGTATCCCGTGCCACCCAACGTGCTCTAGAAGGTGTAAGTCAACTACCCTGGCCAGCAAGATCTCCGGATCTGTCCCCCATTGAGCATGTTTGGGACTGGATGAAGCGTCGTCTCACGCGGTCTGCACGTACAGCACGAACGCTGGTCCACCTGAGGCGCCAGGTGGAAATGGCATGGCAAGTCCTTCCACAGGACTCCATCCAGCATCTCTACGATCGTCTCCATGGGAGAATAGCAGCCTGCATTGCTGCGAAAGGTGGATATACACTGTACAAGTGCCGACATTGTGCTTGCTCTGTTGCCTGTGTCTATGTGCCTGTGATTCTGTCAGTGTGATCATGTGATGTATCTGACCCCAGGAATGTGTCAATAAAGTTTCCCCTTCCTGGGACAATGAATTCACGGTGTTCTTATTTCAATTTCCAGGAGTGTATTTTTTTAATAAATTTGTAACATTTTTGTCATTGAAATCCCTGGACTAGCAGGACATAATCTCGTTTATCAGATCAAGTTGCCCAAAGTTGATCAAAGTGGGTTGCATACATGCTATAACATCGTCATACAAAACACTGTCGTATCTGTTTGAGGGACCCATTCTTGTGGGAATAATCTCGCAAGAGCGAGCTTTCTTGCCAAGAGACACTCTTCAGTCTCCAGAGGTCTTCTCCTTTACGCTATAAGGATTTATTAAATAAGGTCGTGTCGGGTACGGCTCCTCGGACTCCTGAGTTGTTGCTTTGTGTTAGCACTTATTCCGTTCTCGTTAACAGCTGGAACAGTCCAGGAAAGCTGTTGTGCGTCGCATTTCCCCCAAGTGTACATTTGGCAAGATACAAGCTGCTTTCGTCCCAAAAGTTTTCATTTGCTTCCCCGAATACCGGTAATACGTCCTTTACTGTTAGTGTTTATGACGTCAATTGATTATGGCTGACGTATGGTACACATCAGTTTACAAACTCAGTTTGTAGTCGAGAGACTGTCAGCTGGTGAATATCCATGACTGTTTATGGATCACACTATCAAACCGTTTGCAATGGACCATTACTCGAGCTTCATTCTCTTTCCTCCCCACCTCCATCCATCCTACCATCCTAATGATCTATATCCTACACAATGGTCGTCGTTTACCTACTCAACAATATTAATGTCTACTTACGTAATAAATTGCATATCATGCAAACAAGTATTACTACTTCCTGTTATTCCACCACACAGATACGTCATAAAACCTTGCCTTCTTTACTTTGGCCTCAAGTGCATTTGCACTGGGTGTACTTTGCGCATCTATACAACATGAAAACGAGGTGAAGTGCAGTGTGCTAAAAAACCGAGCACTAAAGTTTCGTAGGATGTTACGAAGCAAATAATCCGAGTACTGAGGATGCTTGAAATAAAATGAAACTCTTACGTTCCAAAAATGCTTTTAACAGTCCCAAAAGACGATACAAAACTACATGACTTATTATGTAGGTTTTTCCAAAGAAACAAAGGTAACAAATTATCACATCGAAAAAATCAAATTTTAATTTTTTTATTTTTTATTACCACGACCGTTATCGACCACCACGGCCATTTTCCACTGCTTGTTTGTGTCTCATCGTGAGAGCACACACCATGCTGCCCAAATGTGTTATACTATTCTCATGTGATACTTTCCTTCGAGTTTTCTGTGGTGAATGCTGAAAAAGATCCAAAATGATATTTTGGGATTCGTCACTTACACCCACATGAGGTCGCCCTGTTCTGTCCATCACATACTTCTGCGTGGACCTTGCCGGTGAACCACTCTAATACACACATATCATCTAGAAACTGCAGTAACATCCTCACATTTTAGGTACCACTACATAACTTTCCGCCACTCTTTTGTGCTTATACAGGGGGGCTCGGGAGGAAAGCTACATGCTTTGAGAGATGATGGTATTGGTCATTATTTACGCACGAATGCGTTACAGACACAGCATCGTGTAGCCGTTTAACATAAATATACGAGGGCTATTCGGAAAGTAAGGAACCATAGGTCGCGAAATGGTAACCACAGTGAAAATCAAAACTGTTTGATTTACATCGGTTAGCTACACCTTCCAACTACTTCTGTACACAGTCGCCGCTCAGACGTACGGAGCGTGCTACCAAATTTTCAATTCCCACGTTATAGAAGACAGCCACCAGTACTTTTCGACAATTTTCTACTCTGTACTACAGCTCGATATCTGTATCAAAATATTGTCTTCATGGCTAGCGGTTCATTTGAGCAGAGATGAACCTCAGGCATAGCCAATTACGGGCTGTATTAAAGGTGATGAAACACTTCCCATCGAAAACACTGTAGGAGCATCTTTATTGTCCCTGCAGAGCGCGACCGAGAATTGTCGTGTACAGCGAACCGCATAACAGTTATGTTATGTGCATTGCATAGCTTCACGCGAAATCTTTCGCCAGGCCGTCATAACAGGCGGGAGTAGGTTTATTTGAGAAATTAAAGAAATTCCTCTTTGGTGGTGGTGGTGGTGGTGTGTTGGGGCTTATGGACGCTCAACATCGAGGTCATCAGCGCCCAATTGCTTTTTGGAGAACTGTCGATAAGTCACAACATATTGTACATACAGAAAAGTCAGTCTTACTGCACACGACTTTGTTCACTTTTATAGTTGTGAGAGAAAAGATTTGCACATGTCGATTTACATTTCCGTTAGTAGTCCTCTGGTTTCTTCTGTTATATCTCCCCCTCCGCCCGCCTTCCACCCTCCCCCTCCCCCTTCCCCCACCACCACACCTGCACACAAACATGTGCAAAACCAGTAGAACGGGGCTCTGTTCGGATTTTAAACCTTTAAATAGTAACAACTGATCTTACAGCAACCACTGTTAACCTACGTGTGTATGAAGTGTCACACAAGTTACTGAATCAGGTAAATGATGAAAATGTGTTCGATTGTAAGTTTTTTAAACAGGTTATTCGACATCTGGGGTAAACTTGCTTAACAAAAGGAGTTATCTTACCTGTTGTTTAGGAAGCTACATTGTGTAGCACAGTCGAAATAAGAGAGATAATATAGACCGAATGTGATCTGGGATGAAGACTTTGCTCTTAAAATAATTTTCCTAATATAAAAAGTGACATAGTTTTGCAAGGAGTCCCTGATGCAGTGGGTTGTACTATAATGAATACTAAAATCGAGAAAACTGTTTGACTCGACAGATAAAGTACAACATGACGAGGTATTATAAAAAATATTTAAGATTACTTAAGGGTGGGAAAGGTACGTAGTATTGTTAAGGCATCATCTTATATTCACCCCCACACGGGAAAGAGTAGTCGATAGGAAACACTGTGCCGAAAACTATATTAGAAGAGAAAAATATGGTAGAGAACCTTAGTCGTATTATCTATACACGAATGTCTACGTTAATTGTTGGATGTTTTTACCGGACACCCGATTCCTCTGTGACAGTTTTAGAGGCATTCAAAAAAAACGTCTACGTCCAGTAGCGAGTAAAGTTTCAGATCATGCAATAATGGTACGAGGCGACGTAAACGTGCCTGTAACAGATCGGGATGAGTGTGCATTCACTAAAGGTGGTACGGAGAGACAGATTTGTTTCCAAAAACTGCGTTGAGCAACTAGTTAGGCGACCTACAAGCAACAGAAATATTTCAGACCTTGCAGCTACAATCACTCCTGACGTCAAAGACAGTGTCAGTATACAGACAGGGATTAGTGGTAATGATTTCATCATAGAGACAATGGTTATTAAAGTTAATAAATCCGCGAAGAACCCGAGGAGAGTGTTTAAGCTAGAAAAAGCAAATAAGTGGTTGTTAGCCTTTCACTTATACAATAAATGGACATCGTAATAAATGGCATATCATGCAAACAAGTATTACTACTTCCTGTTATTCCACCACACAGGTACGTCATAAAACCTTGCCTTCTTTACTTTGGCCTCAAGTGCACTTGCACTGAGTGTACTTTGCGCATCTATACAACATAAAAACGAGGTGAAGTGCAGTGTGCTAAAAAACCGAGCACTAAAGTTTGGTAGGATGTTACGAAGCAAATAATCCGAGTACTGAGGATGCTTGAAATAAAATGAAACTCTTACGTTCCAAAAATGCTTTTAACAGTCCCAAAAGACGATACAAAACTACATGACTTATTATGTAGGTTTTTCCAAAGAAACAAAGATAACAAAGTATCACATCGAAAAAATCTAATTTTAATTTTTTTATTTTTTATTACCACGACCGTTATCGACCACCACGGCCATTTTCCACTGCTTGTTTGCGTCTTATCGTGAGAGCACACAGGCATGCTGCCCAAATGTGTTATACTATTCTCATGTGATACTTTCCTTCGAGGTTTCTGTGGTGAATGCTGAAAAAGATCCAAAACGATATTTTGGGATTCGTCACTTACACCCACATGAGGTCGCCTTTTTCTGTCCATCACATACTTCTGCGTGGATCTTGCCGGTGAACCACTCTAATACACACGTATCATCTAGAAACTGCAGTAACATCCTCACATTTTAGGTACCACTACATAACTTTCCGCCACTCTTTTGTGCTTATACAGGGGGGCTCGGGAGGAAAGCTACATGCTTTGAGAGATGATGGTATTGGTCATTATTTACGCACGAATGCGTTACAGACACAGCATCGTGTAGCCGTTTAACATAAATATACGAGGGCTATTCGGAAAGTAAGGAACCATAGGTCGCGAAATGGTAACCACAGTGAAAATCGGTTAGCTACACCTGCCAACTACTTCTGTACACAGTCGCCGCTCAGACTTACAGAGCGTGCTACCAAATTTTCAATTCCCACGTTATAGAAGACAGCCACCAGTACTTTTCGACAATTTTCTACTCTGTTCTACACCTCGATACCTGTGTCAAAATATTGTCTTCATGGCTAGCGGTTCATTTGAGCAGAGATGAACCTCAGGCATAGCCAATTACGGGCTGTATTATAGGTGATGAAACACTTCCCATCGAAAACACTGCAGGCGCATCTTTATTGTCCCTGCAGAGCGCGACCGAGAACTGTCGTGTGCAACGAACCGCATAACAGTTATGTTATGTGCATTGCATAGCTTCACGCGAAACCTTTCGCCAGGCCCTCATACCAGGCGGGAGTAGGTTTAATTGAGAAATTAAGGAAATTGCTTTTTGGTGGTGGTGGTGGTGGTGTGTTGGGGCTTATGGACGCTCAACATCGAGGTCATCAGCGCCCAATTGCTTTTTGGAGAACTGTCGATAAGTCACAACATATTGTACATACAGAAAAGTCAGTCTTACTGCACACGACTTTGTTCACTTTTATAGTTGTGAGAGAAAAGATTTGCACATGTCGATTTACATTTCCGTTAGTAGTCCTCTGGTTTCTTCTGTTATATCTCCCCCTCCGCCCGCCTTCCACCCTCCCCCTCCCCCCTCCCCCACCACCACACCCACACACAAACATGTGCAAAACCAGTAGAACGGGGCTCTGTTCGGATTTTAAACCTTTAAATAGTAACAATTGATCTTACAGCAACCACTGTTAACCTACGTGTGCACTGAATCAGGTAAATGATGAAAATGTGTTCGATTGTAAGTTTTTTAAACAGGTTATTCGACATCTGGGGTAAACTTGCTTAACAAAAGGAATTATCTTACCTGTTGTTTAGGAAGCTACATTGTGTAGCACAGTCGAAATAAGAGAGATAATATAGACCGAATGTGATCTGGGATGAAGACTTTCCTCTTAAAATAATTTTCCTAATATCAAAAGTGACATAGTTTTGCAAGGAGTCCCTGATGCAGTGGGTTGTACTATAATGAATACTAAAATCGAGAAAACTGTTTGACTCGACAGATAAAGTACAATATGACGAGGTATTATAAAAAAATATTTAAGATTACTTAAGGATGGGAAAGGTACGTAGTATTATTAAGGCATCATCTTATATTCACCCCCACACTAGAAAGAGTACTCGATAGGAAACACTGTGCCGAAAACTATATTAGAAGAGAAAAATATGGTAGAGAATCTTAGTCGTATTATCTATACACGAATGTCTACGTTAATTGTTGGATGTTTTTATACCCGATTCCTCTGTGACAGTTTTAGAGTCATTCAAAAAAAGTCTACGACCAGTAGCGAGTAAAGTTTCAGATCATGCAATAATGGTACGAGGCGACGTAAACGTGCCAGTAACAGATCGGGATGAGTGTGCATTCACTAAAGGTGGTACGGAGACACAGATTTTTTCCAAAAACTGCGTTGAACAACTAGTTAGGCGACCTACAAGCAACAGAAATATTTCAGACCTTGCAGCTACAATCACTCCTGACGTCAAAGACAGTGTCAGTATAGAGACAGGGATTAGTGGTAATGATTTCATCATAGAGACAACGGTTATTAAAGTTCGTAAATCTGCGAAGAACGCGAGGAGTGTGTTTAAGCTAGAAAAAGCAAATAAGTAGTTGTTAGCCTTTCACTTATACAATAAATGGACATCGTTTTACTTCCGGAATCCGGACGAAGAGGGATTATGGCTAAGGTTTAAATTAATTGTTAACAGTGCCCTCGAGAGTTATGTGCCAGGTAAGTGGATTAATGAGGAAAAGGACACTCTATGTTTTAGCAATCAAATTTGGAATGCGCTTAGGAAACACTCTCAGTTAAGAAAAGAGCGTGCAAATTATTGTCAGGCAAATGTTCGTAGAAATTTAATAAAAGAATACATAATTCAGTGTAGGATGTATAGTGCTTCATTAAAGTTTTGCTATTAGCTTACTTCGGCCGTGAGCCATTAAAAACAACGTTTTCTGTGTCATGTATTACATATAGTACTCAACACATTCATGTGACACAAAAGAATGTGATGAGCACGACATGCAAAATATGACACAGTAAAGGTGCTTCATAATAGCTCACGTCCGAAATTTTGCCAATAGCATGATTTCAATAAAGCATAAGTGCCTTCAACTACCAAAGTATTCTTTTATTAAACACGAAGAGGTTGTGAATCTCCACGGAAGCAAACTCTTTAGTATAAATTCGTGCGTCAGTAAGATCAAAGTGCGAGTGAAAAAACAAGCCGAGAACGCGAGCAAATTCTGCTCATACGTAAAATCACTCCAGTCACTCATTGACCGCTCTGGGATGGCAATAGAAGACAGCCAAAGAAACGCTGAAGGTATAAATTTCACGTCCAAGGAAATCATTCATGCTGGAGGATCATAGAAACATAATTGTATTATCGTAGAGAATTCCGCATAGAGGACATAAAATTAATGAAACTGACATCCTCGGCGATGAGAAGCCACTGAATGAGCTGAAAACAAGTATGTCGTCAGGTCCAGACGGAATCTCAATTTGATTTTAACGCGAGTAGTCTTCGGCATTAGCCCCTTACTTTGCCTTCTCGCTCAGTGAAAACTCTCTACTGTCTGGAAAACTGGGCAGGTGATTCCTGCCCATTACCCGTCAAACCGTGGAAGGATGGCAGTAGTCATATCCGGAAAGTATTTGACACGCTACCCCACTGCGGAATGTTAACGGGCAGTCGACCTTACGGACTAGGTACCCAGACATGTGAGTGATTCGAACACTTCTTATATAATAGAATTCAGTACGTTGTCCTCGGCGGTGAGCGGTCATCAAAGAGAAGGGTATCGCTATAAATACCCAGGGAAGTGTGACAGACCCAATCTAATGGTCTATATACAAGAAAAACTGCCGAACGGCTTGAACTGCAACCTGTGGCTGTTTTCTGATGACATTGTGGTGTACGGGAGTATGTCGTCGTTGAGTAACTCAGGATAGACACACAAAGAAGTTCAAGTTGGTGTGATGAATGGCAGCTAGCTCTAAACCTAGAAGAAAGCACGTTAATGCCGGTGAGTACCTGGAACACTCCCATTATGTTCGAACAGAGCATTGGTTGTGCTCTCCTTGAATTAGTCTCGCCAGTTAAATGTCTAGGCATAACGCTGCAAAGCGATACGAAATAAAAAAGCACGTACGGCTGGTTGTAGGTATGGTGAATGGTCGCGTTCAGTTTATTCGGAGGACTTTAAGAAACTGTGCTGTTCTGTAATAGAGACAGATTATACAGAACCAGTATGACCAATTCTTGAGTACTGTTCGAGTGATCAGGATCACCATCGATATCGAAGCAATTTAGAGGAGCATTGCCAGATTTTTTACCCGTAGATTAAATCAATACGAATTATGGAGATGATGCTTCTCTCTGATGACCGCTCACCGCCGAGGACAACGTACTAAACCCTATTACATAAGAAATGTTCGAATAACTCACATGTCTGGGGACCTAATCCGTAAGGTCGACTTCCCGTTAACATTCCGCAGTGGGGCACCGTGTCAAATACTTTCCGGATACCCACCGCTTGCAGTATAATGGGCAGGAATCACCTGCGCTGTTTTCCAGCACTAGACAGTTTTTGATGAGCGAGAGACTCGCGATAAATGCAGGTAAAGTAAGGTGCTAATGCCGGAGACTACTCGCTGTACAATCGAGTTGAGGTTCCATCTGGACCTGGCGATTTACTTGTTTTCAACTGTAATGGAAATCCCTGTATGTAAGATGCCGTTCTTTTCGCGGAACACCATTGAGAAAACATAGAGAGCCGGGATCTGAAGTTAACTGACGAACGATTGAACTGCTGCCAGTAAACGTTTAAGGGTCAAGAAGGTAAGAAGGTCGCTCATTTCTCGCTGTGTTTGTGAGTGGAATAGGAAAGGAAATGACAAGGTGTGGTAAATGGTTCCCTTCGTCATGGCTTGAGTAGTACTTATGTAGATGCAGAACATGCATAGGAAGTACGAGAACAACAAAATAATGTAAGACGAAAAACTGGGATGTGGGACTGAAATTCAGGTGGAAAAGATTTCACTGATAAGATTCTCTGAAAACATTGCTATACCAAGTGAAAGTAAGGAAGAGATGCATGGTCTGTCATGTGGAATAAATCAAATAATGATGTTATGTTTTAGTTTAAAAACATCAAATGAAGTACCTGATTTAAGTTACACTGTGATAATCTTCCCGTACGTTAAAGGGAAAATTGTTCTTCAATGCTATTGTTCGGAAAACGCAATGATAGTTGCCATACACCAAAATATCTGCCATCACCGACAGTGGATTTAAATCAGAACAGAATTTACTTTCCATAAGGAAGATATCAAACAGGAAAACCGGGCGTTTAACTTAATCGAACTACGAGAAAATTCTGCTCATACCTAAAATCACTCGAGTCACTCATTGACCGCTCTGGGATGGCAATAGAAGACAGCCAAAGGAACGCTGAAGGTATGAATTTCACGTCCAAAGAAATCATTGACGCTGAAGGATCATAGAAACATACTATCATTGTATTACCGTAGAGAAATCCGCTTAGAGGACATAAAATTAATAAAACTGACACCTTCGGTAATGAGAAGCAACTGAATGAGCTGGAAACATGTAAGCAAAGTTTGTCAACAGTGCTTTACAGGGAATGTTCCTATAGTCGGTATGCCCTTTGCATTCAAACTTTAACTGACTTACCCTACCAGTTATACTATTACTTAAAGTTCCATTTTAATTGCGAACCATGAGAAATATGTTCATTTTCACGTCCAAAAAACGTTGGCAAAGATGACAGAAGCGGTAAGTGACCGATAAATTCTGGGGCCGATTGAGGAACTAACCGCAGACTTTTCGAACTACGTTTTGAAACTTTCTATCTTTTTTGGTTTTCCTTGTTATATTTTAGTTTTCTTTGCTCCCTTGAGAATCTCGTTTCTCACCTACAGCTCATCCTTTTGGTCAACCATTTTTCGATTTTACACTGAGTTTGTTTGCCGTTTTCATGTGTACCTGGAAACTTAGTACTCTAGAAACATACATTCCACAAAGCACTTACCCTCTCTGCCACTACACTTAGTACAACTGTATTTTGAAAATTTGTTAAGGAAATCAACAACAAAGAAACGGTAGAATTTCTTTATTTTTGGTTTCTTCATGTTTCTCACCTGAAGTGTGTTAAATACAAAACGTAAATAATGGAACGAACTGTTGACAGGTTATTAACGCAGATTCTTTATTGTAGGACTTAGTTACACAGTTTATACGGAACACGCAAATGACTTTATGAGATATCATGCTCGCATGTCGTCAAGGTAACCATCGTACAGTTTTATGACAGCCATTACGCTCCTTTCAGGTTGACGTAAATGTCACTGAATCCCCCAGTTAATGTGAGGCACTGTGCAATTGTGCGAGTGCTTTAAGTACATTTTCTATGTTGGTAGAATATTCAGCAACAAAGTATAAAACAGAGAATCTCAATTAATTCGCTTAGTCAAATGTGTCTGCTAAACATTGTTACATATTGCTGTTCTGTCAGATGTTATTTTTCCTTTTGACGCTGAAGTGATGTAATACATCGCAATGGGATTATTGCATCTAAATGCATCTAATTTCAGTGTTACATGATTTCTCCTCAGAGTTTAATGACTGTTTTAAACATTTAATAAATATACTACAGTACCTGACTTCAATACTTTTTTACAGATGATACAAACGTAGTTAACAAAATTTAGAATGAATTCACAGTTTAGAAACTTACTAAGTGAGAAGTCCATCTCGATCTTTGTTCCAACGTATGTATAGTGACAAAAGTATGTTGTCTTTCATCCAAGGAGCTGGTAGGCAGGGTGTATGAACAAACAGTCCATCTTCCTCGATGATAATCGCTCAGTCCGTCCAGACGACCACACCTGTGCAGAAGCTGTCCAAGAGCTCTCATGTTGCAGTGTCAGGTGGCGCATTTGAAATGTATCACTCAACTGAGAGCACTAGCTGATCATATGGGAATGAACATGTTAATTAATCACAATTATGCTGAGCAGGCTATCAGCATAAAACATGGTCATGAATGAGACGTTTGTGGTGACTTACACCTCAGTTGTTCGAATCATGCTATTCCAGACTTCGAAGGATATGGATTTAGGTTACAGAAGAAAAGTGGTTATTGAACAGACCTTGACTGACACCACGTCTAAACTCAAATGCCGAGGGCAGCATTCAGCGGCACTCGAGAACAGGGTTGTTATTAGGCTTGGAAATGGGCTCTCCTCCCTGCTTTTCTACAGCATCCTGGTGAAAGGCAAAATGATGTAAATAACTGTGTAAGGAAGGGGTAAAAAACAGGGCCATTATGAGCTTTAAAATCTAAAAACAGTGATCGCAGTTTTGGTGACTGGGACAAACACATAATTCAGTCAAGAAACAGGCTAATAATAAACAAGAAATTAAGTGGTAATAATTTTTTAATATATTTCATTCAATTAAATATCAGTTTGTTAGGCAAATTCAAGAATCTCACCTTACATATTATATTTATAAACAAAAAATGAATAAACCTTATAAAATATCAAGGAAAGCTCATTAAAAGTCAGTAAAAGAGTTTATCTGAACCCAGTTGTCAAGGTGCAAAAATTACCTAATGAAACATGGAAAAAGACCCGTAATTCAGTAACAGGGCGACAGTTACAATTAAGTATAGAAGAAATTTAATACACAGTTAACTATTAGTCTCTGTGGTAGGAAGTTACCTACAATAAAAAACCAAATTCAGGCGATGAGAGCTTGATTTTGTTACAGAAATGACAAAAAAGAGGTAGAAACAGAAAAAAATTATAGGCATAAGTGTACCATATAACGGTCTTAAGGAAAGTGTTACTTTGACATGAAATTTATTTCTTAAAATTATTTAATTTCAATTTGCTAAAGGGAAGATGGAGAAGAAAAGGAAACCGAAAAAAGTGGCACTGATGAAAATTATTAAAATGTTAGCCTTTGTAAATTCTGATGATATGATTTGGCAAAATTTACTCAAAACGACGCTCTAATACTCTCTACATAAATTACAGACTATAGTATAGTATAGTATAGTATAGTAGATGGTTTAAATATGCTAAATGATTGGGAGATAATTGCATTCGAAAACCTTATAATGCTTGTAACAATTTCAATAACAAAGGAACTGTGGCATACATTAGGGAAAAGAGGTTAGCCTTCAAATTTCATAGATGGTCTGGAAAGCATGCACAATGATACCATCATCAGCAGGAAAGAGAATGGTAAGTTGACACAAACTCTACTGAGAAGAGTGCATATACAACAGTAATTCATCACCTTGTCTCTCTGATATATGTCAGTCATGACACGGCAAAATGGAAAGCTGAATTTCAAGTAGGTCTTCTGACAGGTAGGCACACTTTCATAACACAGCTCCCTCACATGGCTCTTTCACATAGATGACGTCACTCTTGTGGCAGAAAAATATGTTGTATTAGCAGGCTTTCCTTGCAAATCACAGGGAATAGAAAATATAGCTTAACGACATAGGGGGGGGGGGGGGGGGGGGGAAGGAGAACTGAACCACTGGCATTATTGTAAAACATAACATAACAAAGAAATTTTACAACACATTTAGTTTTCAAGAGGGTTTTTTTAATATATTGTATGTGATTATGATAAGAACAGGTGAAAGATACAAAATGAATTCCAAAACATATGGGGCACCAGAGATACATGCCTGAAAGCGAAAGGTACAAAGAGATAAGAATGATGTTTAATAAAAAAAATCTCTGTTCCATTACTATCATCTGGATATGAGTAATTGGTCACAAGAAAGGAAAGAAGGCAGAATTACTTCAGCAGATATGTAAAACCATTGGATATGTGAAAGAGTATTGTATTCAAGCAAGAATTCGTAACGGAATTTGGAATGCACTGCAAATTTACAGGCTAAGGTGTAAAATTCATGAAACTCAAGATGTTATATCAACAATTTAGGAAATGGTATGGTCTTAGATTGTGTTTCAAAATCCTAAGATATAAATATGCAAGAAGTTGAACTAAAGCAAAGGTATTTAAAATATTGGTATTAAAACAGGCAAGTATGTGAAGCTCGAAGTGTAGAAGAAAAGAAATAAAAATTTACACTTGTTCACTGCTTTGGGGTGAGCTGTCCAAGGATGATTAAATAAGTAACGATAATAGCTAGTGCAGAGACCAGCAGGCGGCGGTTGACAATGAAGAATCCGGCTGCGGAGAAACGCAATGGTGGCCCGTGTGTGACGAGAACCAGGAAAGATTCCAGGTCAGCACAGCGGCCCTCAGACGCCACGGTGGCCCTGAGGACTAGTTCGCTGGTGTTCGCCGCCACGTGCTCGACTACAGCGCAGGTCAGCGACACCGTGGTCAGCCGGAGCCAGTGGTAGGTGAACCAGATGAGGGAGTTGCCCACTGAAGGACTTAGTGGCAACTGCTGTGCCCACTGAGGCCGCAGCTGCGTCAGGAGCACTTCGTAGGCGCTGCAAGTGGAACAGCACACCGACTGCGCCACGCTGACAGCCACGGGTGCACCGAAGTGGCTCTGCAACAGCTTTGCGGCACGTCTGAGGGAAGTGTACGACTCCAACAGCTGGTGCAGTCTGAAAGGAGATGTCGATGATGAAACTACTTCGAGGGACGCTGGCGTCAGTGGCACTGGAGCAGCCTTGGTAAGTCTATCGTTTAGGTAACAGAATCTCACCCACAACTCTAGTTGCAATATACCGAACTGCAGCGTCGTCAGAGAATCGAAGAAAAGGGAGAATATGAGTTTTGTATGTTCATACAGACTGTTAGATTTGGGTGCAATAGTAGAGATGACGGCTACCATAACTGACATGTGGACAGCTAGTAGGAAACCACCCATCATCTTCATATTTACTTTAATCTTAGACAGTAGTTGGGTATCTGCGTACTTCATTGCTTCAGTGTAGTGATGTATATCCTGAACACCAGTGAAAGTGCATATTGCCAATGTCAACAGCGCTTTCAGTGCTGATAGAAAATCTGTGACAACGTATGCGAGTGTTATTAGCTCTGAAATGGATCGATATAACGTAATATTTGAGTATGCAGTCTCTATTTTGTCAAGCAGAATAATGATGAACCATAGAGTAGATGGAGACAATATTTTCTTCAACGTAATGTTCCCCTGAAACTTCCAGAAGATATTCTTTTGGCTTTCTACTGAAAATGGTGCTAATCCAAATGCCACAAACAGCACATGCAACAGATTGAAGCCAATGTGAAACTTCATCCACTTATACTTGTGAAGTACTAGCATAGTTTTGAGTGTTATGACTTAAATGAAAGCTTTCCAAGTGTCACAGTTACACTGCAGTACTAACGAAGAATTAGCAGAACATATGAGATGTCGCTATAATTTCCAACTGGCGTCAAGTCTGTGAGCCAGGAAAATACCAAAATGCAATTATAATTGATTGAGTTGGCGTTCTCAGATATGGATCTCACGTAAATCAATAGGTGTCTAGTCCACAACAGGTAATAAATTTCGCTGCTGTCTAATTTGCTAATGGCCTGCAGGTATTTAAGTGGATTAAAAATGAATTTTTCGTTGTCAGTATCATTATGCTGAAATGTTTATAGCTGGATAGCAACAAGAGATGAGCGACAAAGAACAATACTCACTCAAGACATTCTTTTCTACCTGATTCCATCTGTAGATCCTCATTATCACTCAAATATGCTATTGATAGCAAATTCGTATTAGCTGTGGCTGCGCCACACAGCCTTTCAAATGAGAAAAATAGTAATTTGCTGGTATATTGTAGATCAATTGCTTTCTCATTTTGTTTCTGAAAGAATCAGAAACTAAAGCAAAGCGTCCAAATATGTAACATTGCTTTCGTCATTCAGTTAATTCATGTCAATCCTGAAGGTTTTTTAAGTTAAATATAAATATTGGACTGAGATATCCAATCGAATGCCATGAAAAACTATAGACTATTTAGTTCCAATAAGGCATTTCATTTGTGAGTGCCGATTATAATCTGCTTAATATTTTGCTTGAGTATCAATCACGTAACAAAACAGCGTGGCCATATCAGAATGTTATGGATGAACGACACTCAATACTATTTCTTGATTTTCACGTGGTGTAGCAATATAAACTTCTGTTGCATGTGCAATGGATGGAAGTACCTTCGATACAAGCTTTAGGCTAATACGTGAAGCGATCTCTTATTTAACTGTTCTACTTGTTTCCTAAATTAAATCCTAAGTATTTGTATGAACTATGATAGGAAAGTAATTGTATTCCAAAAGAAACTGTTGCTCATTTAACAGAACTGAGATAAACGTTATTATGGACATCTAGAAGGAGACTTTAAGGCGCTGTCTTGAAACGTGTGTATCAATATCAATACTAGGTTCCCACACATGTTGTTCAGATTTTTAAGCCCATTATTTAAACAGTCTTATACTTCTGATTTCTTTTCAACTGTGTACAGCATGTTGTACCTCTGGAGTTCTACTTTTTCCATTGTACATTAGTAAATCTAATCCAAATTCAGAAAAAGATTTAGTTAACTACTTGCATCTATGAAGCTACATAAGGAACAGTTTTTAATACAGCAGATACTAGGGAAATAAATGTTTCACATCTGTTCGATCTCAAGTAGTCCAATTACAGTATGAAAAGATATATCATTTAAATGTATCATTTAACTCAGTTCAGCACACTAATAAGCTCCAACTTAGAACTGGCTCCTCCCATTACTTACAAAGGCAATAATTACCATGAGAGGCCAGCAGTATAAAACTCAGGCCCCTATGCACTGCAATGCTTAACACACCTTCCACCGAAAACTGTCACTATCAGTGTTGTTCCATTCAGTAGTGAAGTGAGGGGGATACGGCTATTTTCATATCTCTGTAAGTGCTGTTAACAGTAGTTTCAAGTGGCTCGACGTTATGGTGCATGTCCTTCAATTTGACGTCCTTTTTGGTGACTGATATCTGTAGCTTACACCAGAAACAGTGCCAGAAAAGGAGTCTTACAGGATAACATGGTATCAGAACCACGTGCCGTTCTCATTGAATATTTACATCACTGAAAGTTTAAGAACAGATTAAATTCATACTAAATTATACCTTCGTCCGCTTAGGATATGATTCCATGTACTTTCGGCTTACAGGTAAGCAGTTTACCCATAGCTCACAGACCCAGAGCAGTAGGTGTTAATCTGTCTCTTCGTGTTCTCAAAAAACCTACACGAGACATGTGGTCGTATTTACTGGAGACAGATGAATTACTATTGAATACACTCAAATTAAGACTTCTCTCTAAATATAAAGGACATGATTTACCTTCCATACCACTGGCGTCATGTGTTATTACACTCTATACGACGTTATACTGGTTGTTCTAGTAATTTAAACGACGTTACTAACTAAAAATCTGTGTAATGTTTCAATTCTGTCCCCAGTGTGCCACACTTTGAAACACACTGCAATCAGTAAATAAAATTCTGTCTTGGCACAACTGTCGTTTTCAGTAATTTTGGAGGATTGAGCCTTGAAGTTCAGGTAAATTTATATGGGAAAACAGTGCCACATGGCAAAAAAGGTACGAAACTCAAATTTATATTGTCACAGAGGTTAGTTAAAATTCCTGAAAACCGACCAATGCTAAAAACCTGATGGTAGTATGTAGCAAAAATTAACCTAAGACAGATGTGCAGGGGAAAAACTATCCTCCCACCTTCAAATATAGTGTTAGTGGCGGGCTACCTGGCACAGTCTCATCGATAATAAATGGAATTGGGTCATAAGGTCGATTTTTGGGAAGGCGAACTGTCGACCTCGGTTAGCTGGGGAAAAGTATGTCCGATCTGCATTGAGGAAAATGTGCAATAAATTCGGTTCTCTTTCGTCCATCATAATTTCATAATTGTGTTGACGACACATTCAAGTCTGGTCACAATCTGGAGAACCTCTTGAGCACTTCTAGAAACATATGAACAGCTTGCAATCAAACATCCAGTTCCCCATCCGGATAGAGAAAGAGACAAGGCTGCCGTTTTTTGACGTTCTGATACAAAGAATGTCGGACGCACGGCTCGGTCGAACAGTGTACCTAAAGCCGACGCATATTGAATTATATCTTAGCGCCCTGAGTTTTCACCATTACTCTACAATAGAGCAGCTTTAACTACACTGGTACACAGAACAAAAACGGTTTCTGACGAGAACCACTTGGATTCCAAAATTAATCAGCTACAGTATGTCTTCCGAAAGAATGGCTATGGGTCCAGTGGTACGAAAGCAGTGTCCTCCAAGAAAAGGAAACGTGTAAATGTTAACCATTCAGGTAAAGAGCCACCGATTGCATTCATTCCCTTCTGTGGAGCTATATCCAGCCAAATAGGCAGAATCCTGGGAATACGAGATATCAGATCTACTTTCAAACCTCAGGACAGGATAAAACATATAATACGCCCTGTTAGGGACAATCTCGGCCTTAAGATTTCTGGGATTTACAACATCCAACGTTAGTGCGGAAGCAGTAACATCAATTAGCCCCTCCACAACGTTTCGGATAGCTGTGCAGAATATCAAAGGCATATTAAAAATCGAGAAACGGAGAACTTCAGTTTCTGAACGCCGTCTGGCCGCGCGGGATTAGCCGAGCGGTCTGGGGCGCTGCAGTCATGGACTGTACGGCTGGTCCCGGCGGAGGTTCGAGTCCTCCCTCGTAAATGGACGTGTATGTTTGTTCTTAGGATAATTTAGGTTAAGTAATGTGTAAACTTCGGAACTGATGACCTTAGCAGTGAAGTCCCATAAGATTTCACACACCTTTGAAAATTATTTTGAACACGACCTCCAAACAAACACAAGATACGGTTTGAAGAAACGGAAGTGTTTCACAAGGTCCCACATACCGGGACTCTATCATTAAAGATACTATAGGAATAAGAATGTGTGAGAAAACCTTCAACCGTGGCGGTGGATATAATCCTTAGCGGTGCATGTTAGTGAGCTCTCGATGAACAGAAGAGCCAGAGATATTTGTCACAACGTTTACTATACGGATATAGCGGTGGCTCCACAAGCGCAGACATCGAAACCGTCAGCGACAGCATGACGCAATGACGGACAATCAGAAGCTCTCTATGAGCTGTACGGAGTGTTAAGAAGCTATCTAATATTTCAGGGAATGACTGTGCGTATCAAAACAACAACAAAAATTCTTATCATCTTTAGTCCTAAAAAGCATACATTCTGCCGTATGACTACTTGCTCATAGGAAGCGCGCAATTCATGCGTCTGTCCATCGGTGTAATGACTCACGCACACTTTGGAATCGCCCTGGTGGGTTCTGAATGTGCTGAGATCCCAGGAAGTCGCGTTTGTGCAGTGTGTGTACATCACTTATTGGAGAGGCAAAGGCCAATTGCTTTACGTATCCCCATAACGAGACGTCTAGTGGATTTAAGTCCACGGAACGAGAGGGTCAAGGTATGGGACCTCCCTGGCCAATCCACAGATATTCAAATGTCCTCGTCAGGCGCCAGAGCACGATGCGCAGAGAATGTGCTGGTGCGCCATCATTCATGAACCACATCTGTGGTCTGTCCTGGCATGGCACATGCTCCAGCAGCACAGGCAGTATGTCCTTTAGTAAGCGGTGATAACGAGCCCCAATTAATCTCTGTGGTAGCACAAAATGGCTCTGAGCACTATCGGACTTAACATATATGGTCATCAGTCCCCTAGAACTTAGAACTACCTACACCTAACTAACCTAAGGACATCACACAACACCCAGTCATCACGAGGCAGAGAAAATCCCTGACCCCGCCGGGAATCGAACCCGGGAACCCGGGCGCGGGGTGCGAGAACGCTACCGCACGACCACGAGCTGCGGACGGTGGTAGCACATATTGACCTAGTAATTTATCACCAAGATCACCTATCCATATATGAATTACGAATGGATCCTGATGCCTTGTTTCTTGAACCGTATGGGGATTTTCGTTGGCCATCTCGTATAAGCCCTGCCTCATCAGTAAACAAAATCTTGGATGCAAATTATGGATCTTCACCCCACTGGCGCAAGAACCACTGGCAGAACTAAACTGAGGCAGGATGATCTTGTGTCCTAAGGGCCTGGACACATTGAACATGGTGCGGGTACAACAATTGCTCTTGAAATACAGCCCAGACGAGAGGATGCCTAACATCTTCAACTGCTGCTGATTGTCGTTGGCTGGTTTCAGTACTGTCGTCCACTGTACCTAGAACACAGTCCTCCACTTTTGGCATGGGAACATCAATTTGTTGGATGCTTTGAGACCTGTTTCCCCAAGACGCAGGAACAATCGGTTGAGCAGCTTAACATATGGTAGCCCGCGTGCTGTAAATCTTCCAGTGTATAGATTACATGCTCTCAGATTGACTCAGTCGGCCAAACCGCAGCAGTTGTACCGCACTGCAAACATCACAGTAACATGTACTTCAAAAGTCACCTTCAAGTAGGCCAAATATCATGGTAAGACCTGGAGTCAGTAGGAATCTACGTGAACGCGAACAGACGTAACGAGACAACAAACAGTCACACAACATAAACGGAACAATTCAGGCCGATCACTGAAATAACTAATGTTTACATCGATAATTTATGGCTGTATCCCAGTACGATGTCGACCCTTTTATGAGCTATAGCGCCAATGCAACATCAGTGCTCACATCCGCAACCACATGTTCGTGATGGCATGCTACTTAACAGTACTCCATGCCAGGGGTTGTTAAATGTTTAATTTTCGAACTGTTGTCTCTAGTAGGACACATAGTATATTGCTATGGATGACACCGCAAGAGCACCTTCTATGAACAAGTGTTCATATGCCGCAAATCTGTATGTAAGCTTCGTAGGACCCATGATGTAAGACACTTTCGTCATATTCTCAAGCACACTGTAATCCCCCGAAACACTGCATAATTTTTTAAGCCCGATATAAGGTCACCACAGCAGCAGCACAGTCAGTTGCTCCTGAGGAAGTCGATAGAGGTAATCGTCTACGGCTCGAGGTTTCACCCTGTATTGACGCACAAGAAGTCCACGAATGTTCTGCACAAGAACGGCCATTAGTTTGTAAGTATCAGCTTGTGGGGTACAGATCATCGTGCATTTGCTATGGTTACTTACAAAAATAACGAATCTGTGACCACAGTTCATTGACTCTTTCGTCGCCATCTCGATTTGAAACGACATGATAAGTTGATGAAGTCTGCGATCACCGGACGAATGGGTATAACAATTCTCTCTCTCTCTCTCTCTCTCTCTCTCTCTCTCTCTCTCTCTCTCTCTCTCTCTGGTGCCTCTTTCTTTCAGAAAGCAAATCTGGTCAACGAAAAGCTCGCAGATTTTATTATCAATTCTTATGTATATACACTGAAGCGCCAAATAAACTGGTATAGATATGAGTATCCAAATTCAGAGAAACGTAAAAAGGCAGAATCAGTGCTGCGGTCGTGAATTCCTCGTATATAAGACAAGTGTCTCTCGCAGTTGTTAGATCGGTTACTGCTGCTATGATGGCAGGTTATCAAGATTGAAGTGAGTTTCAACGTGGTGCTATAGTCAGCACACGAGCGATGGGGCACAGTATCTCCGAGCTGGCGATGAAGTGGGCATTTTTCCCATTTCACGAGTATACCGTGAACATCAGGAATCCGGTAAAACATCAAACCTCCGGCATCGCTGCGGCAGGAAAATGATCCTGTAAGAAAGGGACCAAGGACATCTGAAGAGAATCGTTCAACGAGACGGAATTGTAACCCTTCCGCAAACTGCTGCAGAATTCAATGCTGGGCCATCAGCAAGTGTCACCATGCGAACCATTCAGCGAAACATCACCGATATGGGCTTTCGGAGCCGAAGGCTCACTCGTGTACCCTTTCAAATTGTGTCAAGCAGATGGATGTGAACGGTTATGGAGACAACCTCGTGAGTCCGTGGACGCTGCATTTCAGCAGGGGAATCTTCAAGATGGAGGAGGCTCTGTAATGGTGTAGAGCGTGCGAAGATGGGGTGATATGGGACCCTGATATGTCTAGATACGACTCAGATAGGTAACACGTACGTAAGCCTGCTGTCTGATCAATCCATTCATGTGCACTGTACGTTCTGATGGAATTGGGCAATTTCAGAAGGACAATACTTGACGTAGAACAATGCTGAGATTTCAATTGAGGCATGAAATTCTTCATAATTTGATGATTTACAGTTCCTGTATCTTTTGCATAATTTTATCTTTAACATAAAATTAAAAGTTTTAAAAGTCCAATTAGCACAACATCTCTGAACTTACAGATGAGATATTAAATCAGATCTTAATAGAATATTGTTAAATGTGAAACACAGAAACAAAACATGTACGATGATATTATTTCTGTGAAAGGCAACAGTAACGTTGTAAACGACAGTGTATTTACAGTAGATACCTTTAACAATTGGTTTTTAAAAGTAAATTGAGGAGACCGGTGTACATATTTTAATGGAACAAAGCAAACAGTATAATGAAGGAGTAATACAGACGAAGTACAGTGACATAAACACATTCCCTTCTGAAATAAGGAGATAATTAAGACTCTAAACAGGAAAAGTTCATATAGAATAGATAGCATTGCCAACACTGCAGTAAAATCTATGGCACAATAATATGTAATGCTCTTAGTCACTTCTGTATTGCGACATTCATTCAGAGTCCTTCACAAACATATTGAACTGTACCATTGTCAGGTCAATCTATAAGAAGGTTGAGTTCACAGAAGACAACAACTACAAACCAGCGTCACTTCTTACAACATTTTCTAAATTTGGCGAGAAATTGAACTAATCCAGATTTGTCAGCCTCCTCCTGGGTAATGAAATGGCCAATAAAAGCTTTTGTGGAACGTAAATAAGTTCGACAGATGCTGGTTTACTTCTTATTTGAAAAAGAGAAAGCTGGAGTTTAGCCTAGGCTGTTCTAATTATACACAGAGGGTCGTCATATTATCTACTTAGGCGTAAATCCCAGTGGCAGTCTCGCAGGGTTTGAACATTGGTCACTAATATTCTTCCTTTATGTTAATGATCTACGATTTTGTTTGTATCAGGAGGAAGAGACAGTAATGTTAGTAGTTGTTACAAGTGTTGTTGTTAGGCTGAGCAAAGAAATATACCGGAGAAAGTAGTACATGACATTTCGGGGCATTCTCTGAGTGATTTTGGTGCAATAATATAGCATTTAATTCTGAATAAACGTAGTTCCCACAGATTCTTACCGTCAAAAATATCCCACCACATATTTATCTAGTTGACAAACAAGAAATAATAAACAAGTTGGAAAGTCCTTAGAATGTATGTGTGCACATCTATGTAAACTTAATAGGAAAAACTATATAGCAGAACTGTGAAAACTCTTAGGTTTGAATTTCTTTGCCAAATGTGGTTAAATTAGGCGATACAGAAGCCAGAAAGTTAATGTATTTTCTATATTTTGATTTGAGGTAGCTCCTCACTTACAAAAAATATTCATTTCACAGAATATAGCAATTTGAATTATATGTGTGGTTTCCCAAATTCACATCTTACAAGCCCACTTTAAGCTGCTGGTAATTTTAACCACAGCCTCACATTTTATTTATTCGATTGCAACGTTCCTTACCAACAATCCACCTGTGTTTGTAACAGAGAAATACAGAAGTACAGAACTAGAAAAAAAGTTATCTGCATAACCCTTTAACAAATCAAACTTTATCTCAGAAAAGAGTGAAATGCACAGCTATAAAACTATGACAGTCTGTCCAAGAAAATAGAAAGTGCATCAGACAGCAGCAGTGATTTAAAAAGTAGAATACGGATGTTTCTTCTTAATAGCCACTTGAGAGAAATTCTTGAAAATAAATTATTAGTAATTTGTATCTATAAAAGCTGTAAATGGGTAGCATATCAAAATCATGTCATTCGTTTTAGCTGTACCTGTGTGTTCTCAGTATGTTCTCTTGTGACGTTTTACATCATAATGTTTATTGTTAATGCACTCTAAAGAAGGATCAAATTATCTACAAATATTTATTTGTTGATCAGATAGTTCACACTCCTTCTCTCTTCATTCTCATAGATATCAGCAACACTCACATCACATGGAACTAAATGCAATCAACAGAGCTAGATAAATGTACTTTATATCCTAGATTCAAGCTACGCCATGGAATTTGCTGTCGTGCATGGGAAGGATAGAATAAGAATTAGGTGCCTGTAAACAGCTCAGAGGTCTCTCTGGCAACAGTCTCATTCAAAACAGGGGAAGCCTGGATAAAATAACGTACTGTTTCCCTTTTAGGTCATTATTTCTTCATAAACCATGACATTAATTTTAATTTTTATCGAGACTTTGGCTCATTCAGTTGTTCTAATTTATATGTAAGGTCTTCTATCCTGGTGCCATGATTTTAAATCAATACAAGCCAGAAACTTTTCACATGCTTGTAAAAAGTGCATACTATCTCATTTTAGACATATAAGGTAAAATGACACAGGAGTACGAAAAGGTTAGACATTTAGATAAAAGTTACATATTTGATACATTTAATAGATTTCTAGTTAAGAACAACTGTTCCTGAAACAAATTTTCAACAACAGCAATTAAAGTTTACCAGTTAAATGTTACAAACGTTAAGATTTAAAATGGAACTTAAAAATTTCATCGTTTAAACAAAAATATAGTTCAGTCCTTGAGAAAATAGTTCTCAGCAATCTCATCTGTTCGTAGACACCACAGACAATGTGTTTTGTTCTATAATTACTCTAGTACATTCATTCTGTGCACACATATTACACTGCTGAAGCCTTAACCAGTGTTCTCTCGGATATGAGTGAGAGTATAATTCTGTGAATCTTCGGAAGCAGCACTGTTGTCGTCAAAAAGGTCTTCTTTGTAAAACGTTTCTTTTCCAAACCTAAGGGTGCACTTTGCCTTTCTGTTTTCAGTGTATTCTCCTTTCTCCAGTTTCTACTTAAGTTTTTCTTTTTGTGGGGGCTGATGGTAGGCACAGTTCTTTGGAAAACATCTCAGAATGAGATGGAAGGAATGGGATTGATATCTGCCACTATTACTGCTATGGGAGTCACATTCACTCCCCAGTTTCAGTTTTTTTATGTTGTTCCTTGTCTTTGGTTTCATAAAGAGAGGTGTTCGACTTATGAGATACTTCAGATCACTTTGTAAATTCACAGTGCGGGTTGTCCGTAGCAGCTGCTGGAATAAAGAAGTGTTCTGGAAATATGTCACAGTTACAAGACCCAAGTCCCGTGTGTTGAAAACCACTATCAATACTAACAACGCTTGCTACTTTCCGATAACCTTTACTAATTAGAGAACGTATTTGGTAACGGGAAATTGTTCATTCGGGATTACACTGAAGCCATTTTATCAACTTTTGACGACCAAGTTTTTAGAGGGCCAATCAGTGAGACATCTAAAGGCTGGAGACTATAGGTGCAATGTGCAGGAAAACAAAGCATAGCGATACCATTCTCTTTAGCTAAAGTGACAGCTTCATCACCCTTGTGACTTGCCGTCCATCTAGTAGGAGAATTACTTTATTGTATACAGAAGAATTCACAAAAGAACAAACATGCATGAGCAAACAGCAAAACCGTGTCTCCTCTCATACAGCCTATTTCCTTGGAATCTCCAACTGTTTGTAAAGGGGCTTCGTCAGTTACTTGTTTTTCCAGTTACTTCTAGGGGAAATCAGTATTAGTGGGACAAAGCAAGAGGGACCCTAGCAGTAAACAACAGAGGCTCAAGACCTCTTCCTCAGTTTATTAATGCACCTACCTGCTTTTTCCTTGTATGCGCAAGCAATTTCAAAGTTTTCTGTACACTACTCAGACCAGATTCACCGACATTATAAGTTATAAGGTGAAATACGTTCACTTACCATTACTTCTCCAAATCTCATAAATAATTTTTGCACAGCAGGTTTGATAAATCCGGCTGCCCTAGTCAGGCACGTTGCCCGTGTTTACATACGACACTATGTGGATTTCACTTCAAAAACCCAGTAACACAATCCCACACATACATCTTTTTCCTGTGTTGAATCAGTGCTCAG
This sequence comes from Schistocerca gregaria, assembly GCF_023897955.1. Classification (NCBI taxonomy): domain Eukaryota; kingdom Metazoa; phylum Arthropoda; class Insecta; order Orthoptera; family Acrididae; genus Schistocerca; species Schistocerca gregaria. Next base: position 182,928,662 of record NC_064921.1, read on the forward strand.
TATAATTCTTCCCGGCTGTTTGGAATGCAAGTTCTCTTAACTCCTTCACAGTCATACCAAGTATGCGCTGCTCCAACAGTTCCAGGCATTGTGTTAGTTGTCGCTCACTATATTAGCTCATTTTTAAAATTACTTCCTGAAAACGTTCCCCATTTATTTAGACTGCACTTCACTCAGGGGCAACAACGTAACAATCATGAAACACTTTTGCTATTATCTTTCATGCGATTTTCACAACACTACAAGGAAGGGTAAGTAATTGCATTGCTACGCTACATACGATTACAGGAGCGACGTCACCATGTCTCACTTTCTCCAGCACTTCAGCTTTCAGTTAATAGGTTTTTCTGGCACAAAAGTCATAAATGGCAACACATTTTCCAGGTATAAGTCGAGTCTACAAGGTATGGCTTAACACACAAGAAAATTAATTATTCCATCTTATCAATCACTATTCCAATATAATTTATTCCAAATCACTTCACATTAACCCATTTTGTTTCGCTTTCTGAAGCTCTACAATTTCGTAAGTATCATTGCCTCAGTCAGATTGCGTCGTAAGTATTTATTTCATATACTGGGAAATTTTCATGTCTACAATTATTCATTAACTTACAGGCTGAAATCAGCAAAATATATTTGCTTTTGGGAAGGAAGTTGGAGACTGAAATTTCATGGATGGATTCGGCTGCAACGACAAACGGCTTTGTCCAAATGATTGTCCCAGTGGCACAGTGTCCACTAGATTTGCGACAATTCAAAACTAGATGCCCTTCCATACCTCGCAGCGACGCTCTACCAGAGGTCGAAAAAGCCTAGTGAGGGCAGTGTAATGGATTTTATGCATGTTCTAACTTTCCTGCCAATAAAACACAGTCTTTGGTTTGACTTCCCTGTAATATTACAAATGTGATCGTTCCAATTTAAGTTTTTCGGAACTGTTTGCTCTAGGTACCTTAATTTACAGTATTCAGATTTTTGTGATTTTCCGTGCAACTAAAATTTTACGGATTTCTTTTATTACTCAAGTGGATAATTTCACACTTATCATTGTTTAGGATCAACTGCCACGTTTTACACCATGCAGATCCTTTTAAAGCATTTGGCACTTGTTACTGACCTGATGAATTTACTGGCGAATAAATGGAAGCACCTGCAAACAGTCAGGAAGACTGCTATGATTGTCTCTTAAATCATTTATACAGATTAGGAACAGAAGAGGGTCTATAATAACTTGTTGAGGAACGCCATATATCACTTCTGTTTTTCTCTATGACATTCTGACAGGTGGTACGAACTGCTTCCTATCTGGCAGGAAATCACGAATCCAGCCACACAAAGACGAAACTCAATAGACATGCAGCTTGATAATAAGTTGCTTGTGAGGATCGGTATCAAAAACCTACCGGAAATCTAGATATATGAATTAAATCTGAGATCGTCAATCGGTAACACTCACTGCTACGTGACCAGAAACGTGTTTTTTTGGTGAGAGTACTTTTTATTAACTGAAAAGGAGAACTAGTTCTAGTTTGTGTTCAGATTCATCAGGGTGCGATTAACGTTCAGTTTTCTGGAGTTATTTAATTTTGGAGAGATCCAATTCACTGTTTAGTTATGAGCAACCACTTCCTATTTTATAAAATTATATACTGGATTAATTTTTCCTGTTTACACTATAGTGGTGCATTTTGCTTTTGTGTCATTTTTCCTGTTTAATTTACATGTATTGTTATTCAAATGCTAATTTCTTTTATTTTCTTTATACTAGAGTAATTTCCTGCTGATACTCAATTTAACATTATTTTACGTATGATGTATTACACTGTTTATTACATGCTATATTATCTTTGCTTTATGTGTGAACATATGGTATATTTTGATTTGTAGATGTATGATATTAAGAAAGAGTTTCATGTTATTTCTTCACGTTTTACCTTGGATTCTTTTCATCCATGTACAGAAATGAACTTTACGAAAGTTATTTCAGTGTTACAAGAAGATATTAAACCTCTCCAACTAGAGAACGCGAAACTAAGTGAACAGGTCAGTGTTGTAGAGTGTAGGCCTTATATCAGGCATAACAAACGTGATTTTACCAACAGTGCTGGAATAGCTGTACAAACATACAACGATGTTATGCCTTGTAAACGTGTTTCGAGGGAAAGAACATTTACAAAGAAGTTAATAGATTATGAAATTAACTTTCCGACTTTAAAAAATAGATTTGAAGCATTAACCAAATGCGAAAATTGCGATTCTTTAAATTTTAAAAGTCATGTACCCAAGTCTGCATGCAAACACAAAATAAGTATTCTTTCAGACAGCCACAGTTATGGTATGTCCAATATATTAAGTTTAGTGCTGAATGACTTAACCAAGTGGATGGATTTACGAAACCTGGAGCCCCTCTGAGTAACATTGTGGGTAAAACTGCCTTCCCTGAATTGTCTACTAAAAAATTTGTTGTAATTGGGGAAACAAACGATGTTAGCTAAAATCAAGCATCTGATGCTACCTCTGCCCTCAAGAGAACGCTAGCAAGCCTCACACATATAAATACTATCATAGTGAACATACCACATCGACATGACTTGACAGAAGCTTCAAATGTAAATAAGGAAGTATTAAATACGAATAATAGATATAAACAAATCTGTGATCATTTCAATAATGTGACACTAATAATTGTAAGCACTTTCAAAAGGGATCGTTATACAAAACATGGGCAGCACTTTAATTACTATGGTAAATAGGTTTATGGCATGCTATTGTTTTTGATAAGATAAAACTGCTAAAAACTATCCACAGTCTTGAATATAAGTGTCTCCAAGAGGGAAACTGCCAGTGATGACCAAGGACTGCCCTTACAAGTCTTGGTCTAGGCCTATTAAATTGCAACTACCACCATTAACTACACAGTCAGATGATTGTAACTCTGTGTTAAAATCGAAAGTTAAGGATTGTGATTATCTGTCCTTAATTCATATAAACATACAGTCTGTGAGAAATAAACGTCTTGAACTTGAATTGCTTTTAGAAGACTTGCACTATGATATTCTGTGCCTAAATGAGCACTGGCTTAAAGAACAGGAATCCAGGATGCATACTCCTGTTGGTTTTAAATTTTGAACTGGCTATTTTATATCAGCTATGGAAAATAGAGCACTGTTAATACTAATGAAAAGTGAACTAAACCATACAGTTCAGATAATAGATCTCAAGTACTTCGTCCATGAGGGAAAATTTGAAATTGCTGCCATTCACTTCTCTGAATGCAAGATTGTTGTAGTATCGATGTACTGCGCCCCCAAGACTGGTGCTAAAGCTTTTGTCCAGCATGTAGCTAATCTCGTAATGTACTTACTTAGATATAAGAACCATAAAACTTTAATATTTGATGACATTAATGCTGATGTGTTGGTGCAAAATCCTAAGACTAAATTGCTGCTAGATACCCTCAAGTCATACAGTTATGTTTGCCGTAACTTTGAGCCTACCAGGCAGGATGTCACATCAAACATTTGCAAATATGATGTAATCTTAAATGTTGTTAAACCAGTGCTCTCTGACCATGATAGAATTTTCCTAAAATTAATGGCATTCAAAAAAGAACAGGCCAACCAATAGAACCCAGGAAAGTGAGGCAGTTAAACCCATGAAATATAACAAATCTCACACAAAGACTTATGATCATAGACTGGTGTAATGCTGTCGTGGAAAATGATTCATTAAGTGTTGGTTTTGATTATTTCTTAGACACCATTACCATTATCTTTAATGAACATTGCCCCCTTATCATTAAACACAATAGACTAAATGCAGGGAGAAAACAGAAAAGAAAAGTAACTGACTGGTATACACCTTACTTAAATAACTTAAGAATTCTGTTAAGACTTTGCTATGATAAATCTTGCTTGAATAATGAGTATAGACACTCATATGGCAATTTAAGAAAGCTGTACAGAAAAGAAATCATTTCTGCAAAGAAAGAAGCTAATGATAACTATATTTATCAGTCCAGCAACAAATATAAAGCACCATGGAAAATAGTTAGAGGAGAAACAGGGATAATTGCAGAAAATGTACCTGTTCTCTAAGTGCAGTTGAATTAAATAATACATTCATAAATTCTGGAAAATTAGCTATGACAGATGAAAGTAATTTAGATGATATTGAGGACAGACTTCCCAAATGGCAGGAAACGTAGTTGACAGGAGACTTGCCAAAATTTTGATGGAGAATCATTTATCATAAGGATATACTGGATGTAGTCAGATCACTAAGCAACTCCATAAATGAGGACATCCATGGTTTTTCTAATTTTACCATTAATATATTAATAGACACTAGATGCATTCCACTGTCTTACTTAATCAATAGGATGTATGCCGAGGGAGCATTTCCAGACTGCCTTAAACTGACTATTGTATTGCCCATGTACAAGAAGGGAGACAGAAATTCACCCCGAAGCTACAGACCTATAGCAATAGTACCAATATTATCTAAAATTCTTGAAAAATTAATGAAAGACCAATTAAAAGATTTTTTTGTTGAGTGTCACAATCTTCTCAGTTAGGCTCAGTGAGGATTCCAAACTGGGCTGTCTACAATAAAAGCAGTTAAGGAAGTTGTCTTATCAATATTCCAAGATTTTTGAAAATAGGGAACATACCTATACAACTGTAGCTGATTTATCCAAGGGTTTTGACAATGTCTCACATAGCATTTATTTAAGAAACTAGAAAAGTATGGAATAACTGAAACAGAACTATTACTGCTGAATTCATATTTGACAAACAGAAAGCAAATGGTTTATATAAGTTCAGACAACAAACCTGACCTTCTCAGAGTAAACTATGGAGTCCCACAAGGATCTGTACTGGGACTTTTCTTCTTCATTGTATATGTGAATGACCTGCCCAACACATTATCACATAAATCTGTAATGTATGCTGATGACACAACTTTTATCACGACACATAATGATGTGAATGTTGTGAAACAAATGAACAAATCCATGATGGGAAAGACAGCTCACTGGTGCCATGAAAATAGGCTGTCATTAAATAAAAATAAAACTGAACATATCCTCTTATCCCTTAGAGATATTAATGATGAACCAAATCAACTCTGACATTCAGTAAAATTGCTAGACATTTATCTTGATACCAAATTTTGCTGGAATACCCACACAGAAAGCTCTGCAGTAAGTTGGCAAGAGTTCTGTATCTCCTTAGGAAACTGAAGGATTGTGTCAGTAAGGACTGCATATTTATGGCATACTATGTCTTTTTTCATACTCATCTGCATTATAGAATACTTCTTTGGGAAACTCTGTTGGGACAAAACATGTTTTCCTCTGGCAGGAGAAAGCCATTAGATGTATTTTTGGTGTGATCAATTTCACTTCTTGAAGACCGTACTTCATTGAGCACAAAATTCTTACAGTTCTCAGTCTATACATACTTAAGGCACTTATGCATGCCGAAGAGAATGCCCACATGTATGAAAGCAGTTCAGATGTGCACTCATATGAAACCAGAAATAGGAACTTATTAGACATTCCTTGCACACGTTTGAGTAAAATCGAAAATAATTTTTTACACGCTGGCAAAACATTTTACAACAATACATCACATGTAACGAGGGAATTGCATGAGAATAGATTTAAAATGGTGGTAGAGGCATGGTTGAAAGAGATAGCATTCTATACCATAAGTGAATTCCTACATAATGAAAAAATATTATTCTCTATTACTAAAAATGTGATTGTGATCAAAGAGACTGTAATTTATCTCATACAACCATACTGACCTTTTGTATAATCACATACCATTCGTTAACTTTTGTGTAATTATTTGTACCACAATCTGTATAACAATGTAACTACTGACCTTATGTATACTCATTTGTACAACCATCTGACGATGCCTATAAAAAACAACAGTTGTCTGTAGGCAGATAAATATGAAAATATGAATCGAAGATGAAATATGAAAATACATATTGTACTTCTTTTAACTTTCAGTGAAGGAGAATCTCAGTTGGTATGAATTTTAATATTGGGCCTGGTTACAGGAAGATTAACTTCAAAGTTTTTATGAGTGTAACAGAAAATATTTCATTTCATTTAAATGGGGCAATATTTTGGCTTATAGTGTTAATGGGAAAATTAAAATTATAGTCTTATGTTTTTAAACATAAGCTATCACTAAAGCAGTATCTGTTATTCACATTTATTCTTTAAATAATTTTTCTGATAGATATGCTAAGTGAATCTTATTTATGAAATAGACAAAATAAATGGTTGCGAAGTTTTGCCCTTCTGTATCATTCTTCTACTGGTCCTTTCTAATCCATATCAATACAGGTACAATGACTGTTATAATTCAAAGTAATATTTGGTTACATGCATTAAGCTGACTAACTGGTAACGATGTTGTATCAGAAAACATTAAAAGAAAATTCTACTGCAATAAGAGAAATAATTTTTACACTAATGATAGTTGGTGATGAAACTGAACATGCAATTAAAAGATATAATTGTGTATTTCAGTGAAAGTCCATACCCACTTAGCAGTACTTTTTATCATATTTATGTCAACTATGTATAATCGATTTCAAGACATTTTGTCTCATCGTCATGTACCTATAAGGTCTGATTCATGAATCAAATGCTGTGTGTATCATAACCATATTTCCATCAAGCTAGATGCTTTTAGAGCATATGCTACACTGTTTGGAACTATGAGTCAGACTTACTCCACTCCCTCACTGATACAGTTTATCGAAATGTGTAGCACCTCTATTGAAGAAACGAAATTCATGGAACTTTTGAAATTCGGTTCATGACAAATGTGTAACAGGTTCATGAAGCTGTAACATATTGTGTTGATATCGAGATTGCATACATGAGATAAACATCATACTAAAATAAAGGAACACAGCTGTAAGAATACTGACACCCATTTAAATAAATAAATAAAAGTTGAAAATCCTGTGGCAAGTTGGTACTTAGCTTACTCCACAAAAATAGATACAATTTTCACAGAATCTGAACTACAGATACAAGAACATATCTTGGCTATAAAATTAAATGTAACTTCTAAATTAGTAGTATTAGGTAAAGATAATATATTTCCTGATGATGTTACAACAAATGTAACTAAAGCATTGAACATAAAGTAAGTGCAGACTGGAACTGAATTATTTCTTGTTTGGCTTTAATCCTGTGGACTTGATGAAGAAGGAAATATGATTTACATGCATATACGCTGTTGTAAAAGTTATCAGAACATTTAACGTGAAAAATACACCTGATATAGCTGTATCTACACTATAACTGCCTGAGTTGTAGTGAACTAAAACTGTTTGTAAATAAAGAATTCCTGAGAGCTACAACTATGAACACATCCTAGTTATTCACATTTTGTATGCATGTGAGAAACATAGTAAATTCCACATGCTAAATGCCAGTACATATGTGCATCCTCTTTGAAACATCCACCTCGCCCACCTGCGCAAGACTAGAACAACACAATCCATAACAGCACCCTATGAATTGTCTAAAATAACGGCAAATTCTAAGAACAAGCTTTTTTCAAAAGCATTGTAACCTGATGTATACCTCATTTTGATTAGGCGCTAAACTGAAAATTAGAGGCAAAAGCTGAAAAGAGTTTCATAGAGGTGCGCCACAAGCTGTTGGATGATGAAGCAATGTCCTCTTCTTGCAAACAATCCACATATTGACCTGAAAACAACTTGGGAAATCCGTATCTCGATGGCAGCATAGAGATCAGAATCCTATCCTTCCTCAACACAAAGGGACCATCTTAACCAATGGGCTATCTCTCTTCGTATGGTGGCAAGCAGTGTTACCTCTTGTCAGTTTCACTCTTTTTCCAAGTACCATGGAGCCCTCCACCCATGGTGTACTAAAGCAGAAGCTGGAGGGATATATCGCATGTAATTAGGTTACACAATGAGTGTAGATTCCCTAGTCGTTTTCATCTACAGTTCAGTGAGAAACGCTGAACACTGCAGCATGTATCTACATAAGCCCATAAGCCCATTCTGTTGTTGTTACAACAAAGTAGAATTGATGTGCTCATTCAACAGAGAGATAGCAGTACACAAGATGTTCATACACCACATTGTTCTGCATGATCAGCAGACCTACGCCATAATGATAGTTACAGGAAGAAACGAGACAAAGGCTGGGTTAACCTACAGTACAATCAATATGCAAGCTAACATTGGGACAATTTATTCTACTCATATATGTGTGATACTGAGACAATGGTCACTTTCAATTATCACCTGCATACTATGCATTTAAAATTACTTAATTTGGTTCTATTGTTTTAGTGCTTTTATTTCTCATTTACCTCCACAAAAATTAGTCAGGTAATATTCATTAGAGTCAGTCGAGATGACGCTGTGAGAAACACTCGAGTCCCTTTCATTACCTAGCAGTTCAGATCAGCCTTCAACTATCCAGCCAAGCAGCAGCCAATGCTGTCACTGTTGTTTTACTAAACTGCCTAACATGGAAGTCAGATCAATTCTTTTTTAGGGCACAGGTGGTTTCCTTCAATTCGTATTCTTGATCCAATTCCTTTAATCTCGCCGTAAACGACTAATTGGTCCTTAACTTTTCTTCATCATATTCGACATGTACGTGCTTACACATTTTTATTGAGTGCGGTAGAGATAAGGGAGCGCATTTCTTTGCACAGAGGATGGCCAGGAGGAGCTGTCCCAGCAGGTGAGCCAGCTCTCGCAGCAGGCTTGCCACTGCCCCGTTTCGTTCAACGCATGTTCCCTCTTCACTGTGGACGGAGGGCTGCTGATAGGTTTCTTCGCCACAACCACAACATTTCCCGTCATACTGCTGCAGTTCAGTGGATAACCTTCCACAGACAGTGAATTCATATGAACACCAGTCGCTGTGTATCTTGAAGTGTATTACACCAAAATATGTTGTCAAACCACATTATTAGTTACTGTTGTTTCTCCTAGCTGTGTGAATATCCCAATGCAGAATGAATTCATCTACGACTTTATACAAACATGTTCACATATTAAGAATAACTGCTTAACGTGGTGCCACACAACGTGGCACTACACAATCTGGCGCTAATATCATAGGCCCATAGGGAACACACACGACACGTATCTATATCTTCACAGTGTAAGCGATAAGTTGAGAAAACCACACCGAAACACATGTGCCACAAAACTCCACTGTTTCATGCACATGTACCCCGACATCAATATGTGGTATGATCACCATGCACACGTTCACAGGCAGCACAACGGGTTGGCAAACTTTGGGTCAGGTGGTCGAGCAGATGCTGGGGTACAGCCTCCTATTCTTGCACCAGTACCTTTCGAAGCTCCTGAAGTGTCCTAGGAGTTTCAAGACTGCTCGCATTGATGGTGAGATATCGGTTCTTGTGGTGTTGTACACTGTGGATGTCCCGTACTGTAGCGAATGCATACATTACCTGTTGGCTGGAGTCATTATCATAATAGTGAGGTTACTCTTTGTGGCAAACAGTGGGCCCACGCTACGAACTGTTGTGTTGGACAAGCCTGCCGATGTCCTAGTATTATACCCCTCGTAACGTCATCCATATGTGTTCTTTAAGCCATTTTCAACGCACACAGTAGTATTGGGGCTAGGCTGGTTCTAGTGCAACGTACCGTTATCCAAGATGGCGACGATGACGTCGTTCAAGATTGCGGGTTTCGGTGGGAAGTTTGAATTTTAGCTGGAAAGGGCCAGGCCCTCCACCGCCAGAAAATGGCATGAATTTCAAATTCCACAATGATAATGCGTCACACCAGTTTCTAGCATGTCTGTTCGCCATGAGCTCTAGAGCCCAACTGGCTTAGTTGATATTGTTGCCACCAGAAAATGCCCCTGTGATGTCATCCAAGTTGGCAGATTTTGGCGGGAAGTTTGAAATTTACCTGTAAGGTCAATTGGGCTACCTTCACTAACCTTATTTATTTTGGAGCAATTTATATAGCGATGGAGTATGTTTATCACAGAACATACGCTCTGACATGACCCACAGTATACAGACCTGCAAACGACTCCTACATAACTCATGTATAAGGCGTTACACACAGGCTTGCTAAGTGTATGCAGTCAAAAATAACGTACTAACCAGCCTACAGACATGGGAGCCACTCGTAAATAATGCAATACATTTACGTAGAGAGAGCCAAACAGCACGTAAATTGTCAAAATAATAATCCATGTAAAAGACACTGCAAACATGCTTGTTAATTGTCAACTTTCGAAATCATACACCAGTATTTATTTAAATAATTAGAGGTAGCACCACCACCAAGTAGCGTAATCTAAGATGGCTCCACCTAGTGGGTTCACCACGAGCTCCACGCCCCAACTGTCCTAGTACTTTTCGTCGCCACCAGAGGTCAACTCCGTGACGCTCTACAACTGTCAGAGGTCTGCGTCAACAGACGAGGTCGGCCTGTACATATTTGTACTGTACGTGTCCCTTTACGTTTTCACTTCACTATCACATCGGAACAGGTGACCTAGGAATATTTAGGACTGTGGAAATCTCGCCTACAGACGTGCGACACAAGTGACACCCAATCACCTGACCACGTTTGAAGTCCGTGAGTTCTGCAGAGCGCCACATTCAGTTCTCTCATGGTCGGCCGATGTGGCCAAGCGGTTCTAGGCGCTTCAGTCTGGAACCGTGCGACCGTTACTATTGCAGATTCGAATACTGCCTCTGGCATGCATGTGTGTGTTGTCCTTAGGTTAGTTAGGTTTCAGTAGTTCTAAGTTCTAGGGGACTGATGGCCTCAGATGTTAAGTTCTGTAGTAGTCAGAGCCATTTGAACCATTTTGTTCTCTCATGACGTTTAAAGACTAACAAGGTCGTTGATATGAGGTACCTGGCAGCAGGTGGCAGCCCAATGCACCTAACATGAAAAAGTATGTTTTTGGGGTGTCTGGATACTTTTGATCACATAGTGTTTATGTCAGGTAACGTATATCCACATTGTTCAAAGTATGAAAAATGACCAGTAAAGACAACAAAACGTGTAAAGAAAATACACATAGATCTGCTGTACATAAAAGATAGTAATAACCCCCTATGCAATAAACCCCATACTGTTGGAGTAAAAGTTTGTCTGATTTAATTTGAACTCAGAAATTAACATCTACCTCAAAATCATTATTATTATTATTATTGGTGTTTTGTCGTTAAACAGCGCATTTTTACTACATTACGTGGCCAGATCATTTTGCTGGCAACCTTGCTGCCCAAACTTCTCTCATTCGCTCGCTGTGTTTCTGTTTCCGGTCCTCTGTCCATGTTTCTTGTTGACGTTGTGTCTTCAGCTTCATCTTGATTGCGTTTTTGCTTCCCCATATTTCCTTTCTCTTCTGGCTGTGATCTTGCTTGCGTTCTTCGGTCCATTTTACGTCTGTTCGTTTGTCACAGTGTATCTCACGCAGTTTACTTTACTTAATGATGTTTCTGAATCTTATTCTGTCGTTTATTGTGTCTGCTGTTATGTTGAGTTGGTTGAGGTCGTATTTTACCTTTGACACCCATTTGCTGTTTCTAGTGGTTACCCTTCGTTTTACATAGTTTGAAATTCCTGTGTGTGAGTGCATCTGTCTCTGTGTGTGTGACGTATTACAGGACTTTCAAACTATGTACAAAATAAGGGTTAAAATTAAGTAAATGAAATAAAATGGATAGAATTTAGAAATTTAGTCAAACTATTTTGTTGGAAAATATATTTATAAAAATATGGCATGAGAATGACAGCAAAAATGTATCTGAAAAATATTTACACTCCTGGAAATGGAAAAAGGAACACATTGACACCGGTTTGTCAGACCCACCATACTTGCTCCGGACACTGCGAGAGGGCTGTACAAGCAATGATCACACGCACGGCACATCGGACACACCAGGAACCGCGGTGTTGGCCGTCGAATGGCGCTAGCTGCACAGCATTTGTGCACAGCCGCCGTCAGTGTCAGCCAGTTTGCCATGGCATACGGAGCTCCATCGCAGTCTTTAACACTGGTAGCATGCAACGACAGCGTGGACGTGAACCGTATGTGCAGTTGACGGACTTTGAGCGAGGGCGTATAGTGAGCATGCGGGAGGCCGGGTGGACGTACCGCTGAATTGCTCGACACGTGGGGCGTGAGGTCTCCACATTACATCGATGTTGTCGCCAGTGGTCGGCGGAAGGTGCACGTCCCCGTCGACCTGGGACCGGACCGCAGCGACGCACGGATGCACGCCAAGACTGTAGGATCCTACGCAGTGCCGTAGGGGACCGCACCGCCACTTCCCAGCAAATTAGGGACACTGTTGCTCCTGGGGTATCGGCGAGGACCATTCGCAACCGTCTCCATGAAGCTGGGCTACGGTCCCGCATACCGTCAGGCCGTCTTCCGCTCACGCCCCAACATCGTACAGCCCGCCTCCAGTGGTGTCACGACAGGCGTGAATGGAGGGACGAATGGAGACGTGTCGTCTTCAGCGATGAGAGTCGCTTCTGCCTTGGTGCCAATGATGGTCGTATGCGTGTTTGGCGCCGTACAGGTGAGCGCCACAATCAGGACCGCATACGACCGAGGCACACAGGGCCAACAACCGGCATCATGGTGTGGGGAGCGATCTCCTACACTGGCCGTACACCTCTGGTGATCGTCGAGGGGACACTGAATAGTGCACGGTACATCCAAACCGTCATCGAACCCATCGTTCTACCATTCCTAGACCGGAAAGGGAAGTTGCTGTTCCAACAGGACAATGCACGTCCGCATGTATCCCGTGCCACCCAACGTGCTCTAGAAGGTGTAAGTCAACTACCCTGCCCAGCAAGATCTCCGGATCTGTCCCCCATTGAGCATGTTTGGGACTGGATGAAGCGTCGTCTCACGTGGTCTGCACGTCCAGCACGAACGCTGGTCCAACTGAGGCGCCAGGTGGAAATTGCATGGCAAGCCGTTGCACAGGACTACATCCAGCATCTCTACGATCGTCTCCATGGGAGAATAGCAGCCTGCATTGGTGCGAAAGGTGGATATACACTGTACTAGTGCCGACATTGTGCATGCTCTGTTGCCTGTGTCTATGTGCCTGTGATCCTGTCAGTGTGATCATGTGATGTATCTGACCCCAGGAATGTGTCAATAAACTGTCCCCTTCCTGGGAAAATGAATTCACGGTGTTCTTATTTCAATTTCCAGGAGTATATATACGCTCATGAACAACAGTGTAGTTAGAAAAAGTATGGACTATACATCTAATTGTGTCTATGTGAAGTTTGTATCAGATGGTGAGAAATGTCATAAAAAATGGCTAAGCGAAATTTCAAACAAAGGTAATTTGAAGGAATTCAAGTAGTATGTCACATGAATAAAACCGAAATTAAATTCAACAAGCCAATCTGCATTGGTGTGTACATATTAGATGTACTAAATGAAATAATGCATAATTTTCATGAAATGTATTGGAGCCAAATTCTGGCACAATTATTGAAATGTGTTTTCAAGTTACAGATAGTTAAACATATAATATAAGTAATTAACTGATATCTACAGATATGAAAAGTGTGCTTGATGAATTTGACACATGTAGTTACCTATATGACAGTTAATATAGTACACTACAAGTTAATGAACGGAGTTTAGGAAAGATGAAGCAAGAATGTAATTAAATAAGATTAACAAAATTCATTGGATTGGAAGCTATGAGTTGTGCATATCGTTTGGGGAAAGGATCTATGTAAAAAATCGAAAGTTTATAAGAAGTGATAGTGGAAAGTAGATCACATTTGATGACTGAAAATCATATTTATTCAATAATAGTTATTTTCATAGATACACTAATTTAGCTACAAGCTATAAACTTCAAATTTACCAAGCAAAAAATATTTTTCTCTCTCTACATCCATATCCATGTGAATATTCTGCAAATGACGGTCAAGTGCCTAGCAGTGGGTCATCGAACCACCTTCACAGTTGTTCTCTATTATTCCACTATCGAAAACGCACAGAAGAAACGAACACCTCTATATTTCCATGCGATCTTTGATTTCCCATATTTAATTATGACGATCATTTCTCCCTATTTAGGCATCTTGGAGGAAAGTGGGTGACTGAAATTTCGTGAAATATTCACACAGCCAACCACAACTTTTTTTTAATGGTGTCTATACCAAACGTTTTAGCATGTCCATGACACACTCTCACCTATTTCACCTTATAGAAAAGTGGTGTTCTTCTTTGAACTTTCTCAATGTACTCCCTGTCTGGTAAGGACTCAGACTGCGTAGCAGTAATCCAAAAGAGGACAGACAAGCGTGGTGTCGGCAGTCTCTTTAGTAGATCGGTTCAATTTTCAAAGTGTTCTGCCAAAAAATCACAGTCTCTGGTTTGCCTTCCCTATAACATTTTATACATGTTCTTTCCAATTAAAATTATTTATAATCGTGATTCCTAGGTATTTAATTGAATTTATGGCCTTTTATTCGACTGATTTATTGTGTGACCGAAGTTCAATGGATTTCTTTTAGCACTCATCAGAATGACCTCACACTTTTCGTTATGTAGGGTCAATTGCCAACTTTCGCACTATTCAGATACTTTTATATAAAACGTTTTCCCATTTCATTTGATCATCTGAAGAGTTTACCAGACTACAAACGACAGTGTCATCTGCAAAATTTCTAAGACTGCTGCTCAGATGGTCTATTAAAAAGTTCATATCGATAACGAACGGCAGAAGGCGTATAACACTATCTTTGATAATGCCAGAAATCTTTTTTGTTCAACTCGATGGCTTTCCGTCACTTACTACAAATTGTGGCCTCTCTGACAGAAAATCACGAATTCAGTCACATAACTAAGAAGATGTTCCATAAGCAATCAGTCTCACTAGAAGCTGCTTGTGTGGTACAGTATTCACAAAGTGTGTGAATTCTTAGGGGACCAAACTTCTGAGGTCATCGGTCCCTAGACTTACAGACTGCTTAAACTAACTTACGCTAAGAACAACACACACATCCATGCCTGAGGGAGAACTCGAACCTCCAGCGTGAGAGACCATACAATCAGTGACATGGCGTCTTCACCTATCGCGGCCACCCCGAGTGGTGGTACAGTGTCAAAAACCTTTCGAAAATCTAGAAATACGGTATCAATTTACATACTTCCTGTGTCTTTCTAAGTACGAACTTTTCTAAATCTGGGTTGACTGTGTGTCAACAGACCATTCCCTCTGAGGCAATTCATAATGTTCGAAATAATATATGTTCCAAAATCCTGATGCACATCATCGATAATGCTATGGGCCTGTAATTTACTGTATTATTCCTACTACCTTTCTTGAATATCGGTATGACCTGCGCAACTTTCCAATCTTTGGATACTCATCTTTTGCCGAACGAGACCTTGTATGTGATTGTCAAGTATGGAGCTATAGCACCAGCATACCCTGAAGGTACTTAACTCATGTACAGTCTGGACCTAAAGACCTCGTTTCATTAAGCGGCTTAAGATATTTCCCTGGTCAGTAGATTTCTACTCGTAAGTTACACATTTTGGCAGCTGTTCATGATTATACATGAAACGAAAAGCCTGTGCTATACTCCATCGATAGGTTATGATACATCTTCAGCATGCCATGTTTGCCTCTAGCGGAGGGCGTACCATTTTTGTGTGAGCAAGTGGCAGAGTGAGGAATGAGTTGGACAGAGGCAGGCAGTGGAGCGGAAGGGCTCTTATGCATGACGTGTTGTGATTTGACACAGTGATTTTTGTATCAGACTACTGCGCTTCGGTAATGCAGTTGACGTCATGTTTCTGAGAATAAATTTTCACCCCGAGGGCCCTGGAGGACACAAGGCAGCGAAAGCTACTCTTAACTTGCAGTACGTGGTTGCAGTTCAATGGTTAAGACGGAAGCGTGCCGTCTTACAAACGTGGTGAGGTACCTTCCTTCTGTTGAGTGAATTTGGTGACAGTGTGAGTTCCACAAAAGGTTACTTTCTATTGTCTTTTCTAAGGCCTCTCCATCTGTTTATGCGCCCTTCTGGCCTTCATCGCTATCAGTACTGTAGAAATACCAACTCAATCATCCTACCCCTTGGTTGTGGGTATGCTGACTGCCATTAGAAGAGGCTTCCACATGGTTGTAACAAATGCTCAATAAATACTCCTAAACTTCTGATAATTAAGACATACTGTGGTTTTACCTTCTTATAATGAAAGCTTTGTGGAGTTTGATTTAAATTACTTCATTTTTTCCTGCGACTGGCTTTGAAGCTTACTACTTAACTTGATAATTCTGGGAGAAAAGGATGTGTACCAATTTCTTGGTATTTAAAGTACTGTCTGACAATGTAATCGAAGTTGCTTTGTCAACTGTGTGCATCCTTTTTAAGTGTTATTAATTTTCCGTCCCAATTGGTAGCCCCTCACTACTTTTACGCCATTGGGCATTTATTTTAGACTCAGTTGTGACTGGTGGACGAATCTTCTTCTCTCCTTGTTGAGACTTTGGTGTGTGTTCATTGATAAAGTCTGAATTGGTTTTTTGCTATTAGTACTGGAGGGCTTGGTTTCTGCCTCTTTATTGGTATGTGGGTGTGTAATTACACTCATAGGCATATTATGTTCATTTATTATTTGGTTATTTGTTCAACTTAAAGGTCTTCTTTCTAGCCAGCTTATTCTAAGAGTTGCCTGAGTCATATGCACAATTGTCTCTATTTAGGCTGAGTTACTAGGTGGGTGCAGCCAGTTGGAGTTTGAGATCGCGGGTGGTGCTGCTTCTTCATCAACAGTACTCATGTGGGCTACAAAAGTCTTGATCCTACATCATATCTGTATACTTTGTTTAAATATATGTGTGTGTCTTTTTGGGGAACTGGTTATAAATATTAAGATCATTGTCTTACTAAGTTTCACTTCTTTGGTCAGGTGTGTTGTGGAACATTCATTGATAGCAAGCTCTTGGAAGTTATTAAACATCGATGAGGTGAACCACTAAAGTATTTGTGATACGTGACACAAATTCTTCTTTGAGGCATAGATTCTGTATTAAAGTTTTTCATCATTCTTCTGTAACATAAGGTTCCATTAATATTTTTTTCGTCCTAATATGGTATATCGTTATAGGAACTGAAACAGTGATAGGTGATTAACTCTCAAGGAACTTCAACAAAATTCTGTGCGTCTGTGATGTGTATTGTTGAAACTACATGTTTCTGTAACAGTGACAGCTACATACAAAGGACATTGGTTGTCTCTGGGCAAAGATATTTTTTGTATGGTTTGATCAGTAAAATGTGGGTCAGGGTGATAGCATCCTAAAGTCACACTCGTATGAAAAATAATCACTGCAGGACATTTGCAGGGATGGGCACAATTACGAAATTTGATTACTTCTAAAGCTTGTTGATGTGGTTTTAAATGTGTTTTTAATTAATTATAGAAAGGTCACATTTTATTTTTTTCTTAACTGGTTTGATTTATCTTGTAAGCAGACATGTTAAACAAACATTTTTCTTATGAATGGTGTCCTTGTTCTCTCCTGACTAAACAACCCCATTTGGACATTATAGTTTACTGTAGATTACATCATTACCATTAGATGTAAATATTCATCATCAATAGTTGTAAATATTTCATTTATCATTATAAATAGTTCTATATATTTGATATACTTATCATTATCATGCAGGCCTATACAGTAGCTAAGTACCATTTTGGTAGCAGAGCGTGTTTGTCTTTGGGTGTAGGGAAGTTCTACGGTATGTCACACCAATCGTTCAAGTTTTTTGTGTCATTATTTGTTCTTTTTGGGGTTGTGGTGTTGCAAATCCATTGCCTTCCGAATGGAGTCTCAAGCTCTGATTGGCATGGGGTGTTTGGGAAAGGAACAGCTTTAGTATGAGTAAAAGACCCCAAACCTTTGAGGTAATGAGGACGATCTTGAGATGTCAGCGCAACTGTCGGCGGCGGTGTGCGTTCCGGTATCGGAATCATCGGAGCTGGTGGGACAAGTAAGCGTCGCCATGCGTCACTGCGTCTCTTCCCTACCCAAAGTAGAGGAAAACTTGAACCTTACAAAAGATAGTTTCCTTCACGTGATCAGATTTATCGTATGCAGGCTCAAATTTCGCACTGGCTGTTGAGGACAGAGGAGCTAGTCGCGATCTCCACCGATCGCCACTTTCAATCCATTATCAAGCAACAGCATAGCTAAATATTTAGCTTACAAATTGATTTTAGTAACTTAGAGTGGGGAAGATATCAGATTGTTAGGGGTGTTCGGAAGAGAGGTGGTTCTTTGAGGACCCAGAAGTCTGGAGATCGAGGATGTACAAGTGCCCATCTCTAAGTTGCCCAGTCCTTCTTTGCCTATGTTGTGTGTGGCGGAGCAGCTCAGATTTTGCGGTTTCTTGTGAAGTTCGAAGAGGAAGTTAATGTTTTCCAGCTATCATGGAGGTAGGTACTGCTGCTGTAGACTTTGATTTGGAGCTCCCTGGGCAGTAAATTCTTGCCACTATATTGCAAGGCATTAAACCGGAAGATCTGTCTAGAGTATTGTTTGCTGAGTGCCCTAGTGCTCCTGTGTCTCAAATGATATTGCCATGCTTGTGGAAGGAGTGGCAGGCTCAGAGGAGAGAAGGGGTCAGGACAGTGGTTTCGATGCACATGGACACCAATTTGGAGGTTGCCTCTTTCAATAAAAAGCCGCTATTAGAGAAAATTGCTTACACTGCCGCCAGCCTGGCTAGCTTGCCTGACACTGCCAGGCTTATGTTAAACATGTTCTGAACAGTAGACGTCAGAGGAGCAAATGATGGTGAATTTCCTCTATCAAATCTAATCCGTGTACGGCACTGAAAGCTGAAAATACTGATCCTTTTCCCTTTTTGCGTACTTAGGTTAACAATGAGACTCTGTGTGTCCTTTTCTTGATGAGCCAGGCGTGGTACGTTAGGTATCGCCACATTCGTAAGTTTGTTCGAAGGGGGCTACTTAGATCTATTCGAGCCGAGATGTACATGGAAGGCTTCTTTACCAATTACTTCCATTCACTGCCTCTTATACAGGGTGGGTATCGATATACTTTAGTCGTCGTTAGTGGTTTTACTGGGAATATTTAGTTGTTGCGTAATACGAGTGTTATGGCTACGTAGAGTATTAGAAATGTGAGTATTATGCTTGGTTTGGTCCCTCAAGTGTTCTGGTTAGTGACAATGCTCCTGTTTTTACCTTTTTTCGTTAACCTTATTTTTCTTAAATTTGTTACCCCTTCGATACTAAACCTGTCACCACTGTGCCCTATTATCCCCAGCCATCATTAGTTAAAGGGGTTAATTGTAATTAGAAATTCTCACTTAATGTGCTCCACTCTGAGTCTCAAAGTAGTTGGCACCTTACTTTGCTTTTAATACATCTAGGCACGAAACCATTCACAATGCTCGCCCTTTACTTACATTACCTTCTTCCCTTAATACTCCAATCGAATTGACAGTGTCTTGAAAGGAGGATATAAGATGAACATCAACAAAAGCAAACCGAGGATAATGAAATGTAGTCGAATTAAGTCTGGTGATGATGAGGGAATTAGATTAGGAAATGAGACACATATTTGGGGAGCAAAATAACTGACGATGGTCGAAGTAGAGAGGATATAAAATGTAGACTGGCAATCGCAAGGAAAGCGTTTCTGAAGAAGAGAAATTTGTTAACATCTAGTATAGATTTAAGTGTCAGGAAGTCGTCTATGAAAGTATTTGTATGGAGTCTAGCTATGTATGGATGTGAAACATGGACAATAAATATTTTGGACCAGAAGAGAATAGAAGCTTTCGAAATGTGATGTTACAGAAAAATGCTAAAGATTAGATGGGTAGATCATATAACTAATGAGGAGGTATTCAATAGAATTGGGGAGAAGGGAAGTTTGTGGCACAAAATGACTAGAATAAGGGATCGGTTGGCAGGACATGCTCTGACGCATCAAGGGATCACCAATTTAACATTGGAGGACAGCGTGGAGGGTAAAAATGGTACAGGGAGACCAAGAGATGAATACACTGAACAGATACAGAAGGATGTAGGTTGCAGTATGTACTGGGAGACGAAGAAGCTTGCACAAGATGGAGTAGCATGGAGAGCTGCATCAAACCAGTGTCAGGACGGAAGACCACAACAACAACAACTCCAATGGCCAACTTCTGGTGCACACGAGATCTTTTGCCCAACAAGCAGAAGCCGGCTGCGGTGGTCTCGCAGTTCTAGGCGCGCAGTCCGGAACCGTGCGACTACTACGGTCGCAGGTTCGAATCCTGCCTCGGGCATGGATGTGTGTGATGTCCTTAGGTTAGTTAGGTTTAAGTAGTTGTAAGTTCTAGGGGACTAATGACCACAGCAGTTGAGTCCCATAGTGCTCAGAGCCATTTTAACCATTTTTTGAACAAGCACACTGTCAACTATATCACAGACGCATGGCGAAGGGTCAAGGGTAATATTCAGCGTATCCATGGGAGGAAAGTTGCAGGGTACAATAAAGGGCATCGTCTGGGGTGCATTCGAGTTGGGTATAAAGTCTTGGTCAAACATGCTGGGAAAGGGATTCATGCTGTAGGGTTTCGAGTAAGTTATCTCCTCATTATGTGGGAACATATAGGGTGCTGGAGGTTCCCACTCACTCCTACTCAGGGTCAGAAAGGAAGACAGTGGAGTTGAACTCAGCGTCCATCTTTAGTCAAGATAAACGAGGTCAGAAATAGTCTAAATTAGTAAACCTTCGCTCGTGGTTCCAGTTTCGGTGGGGGCGGGGAGTGGGGAAGATTGACCCATACCTTGTTGATAGATCGCTGTACATGCCAGCTTTAATTCCAACAGAGGGAATGCCATTTTGACGTAACTGTTAGTGTGAGGAGTGGGAGATGTTCAATTTCTCTGTCGGGTGATTGGACTTTGGTATTCCGCTTACAATCGTGTGTCTGAGAATAATTTTTCATCCTGGCAGCTCTGGAGCACTCGAAGCCACCACAACTATTCCTACCATGGACTTCCAAGGTTGCGATGTCATGTTTAAGAGGAAAGCGTGCCATATTACAACTATAGTGAGGTACCTTACTTATATTTAGTGAATTTGGGGACAGCTTGAGGTTCGCAAAATGTTCCTTTCTACTGTCTTTCCTAAAGTGTCGCTGTCTGCCAATGTGCAACATTTGCTTTCTTGGCTATTAGCATTACAGATACACCGGCGCAGCCATCCTGCTTTCTTACACTCTGGTCGTGGGTACGCTGACTGCGAGTTCAAGAGGCCTGCCTGTGTTTGTAGCAAGTGCTTCTTATACCAGGATGAATTTGTGATTTTCTGCAGTTAAGACATACTGCGGTTTTACCTTCTCATATACAACAGCTTCGTGGACTTTAGTTTAAGTTACTTTATTTATTTGCTGAGAGTGGCTTTGATGCTTACTGTTCTACTTGTTGATTCTGGGAGAAAAGGGTTCATATCAATTTTTGTATACTTAACGTATTGTCTGCGAATGTGATCGAAGTGCAACTTTCAAATTGCAAGTGCAACTTTCCAGTCATTGGGTACCGGTCTTTCGTCGAGCGAACGATTGTATATGATTGCTAAGTATGGAGCTAATGCATCAGCATACTCCGAAAGGAAGCAAATTGGTATACACTATGGACCAGAAGACTAGCTTTTATTAAGTGATTTAAGTTACTTCACTACTGCGAGGATATTTACTTCTACGTTACTCATGTTCTCAGCTGTTCTTGATTCGAATTCTGGAATATTTACTTCGTCTTCTTTTGTGAAGACATTTCGGAAAGCTGTGTTTAGTAACAGTGCTTTTTGAGCAATTTGTTCAATAGTATCTCCGGTAATACTGCGCAGAGAAGGCATTCATTGTGTCTTGCCACTAGCACACTTCAGATACGAGCAGAATCTCTTTAGATTTTCTGCCAGGTTTCGAAACAAAGTTCCGTTGTGGACACTGTTATAAGCATCTCAAACTGAATTCCGCGCTAAATTTCGAGCTTCTGTTAAGATAGCCAATCTAGGGGATTTTGCATTTCTTTAAATTTGGCATGTTTATTTCGTTGCTTCTGCACCAGTGTTCTAACACGTTTTATGTACCAAGGAGGATCAGCTCCGTCGTTTATTAATTTATTTGGTATGAATGTCTTAATTGGTGCCGATACTATTTCTTTCAAATCAAGCCACATCTGCTCTACACTTATATTATTAATTTGGAATGAGTGGAGACTGTCTCTCAGGAAGGCGTCAAGTGAATTATTAGGTGTATTTTTCGTTTATTTTGGGAGTATTTGGGATTACAGTATTCAGTCTCGCCACGACAACCATGTGTTCACTAATCCCTGTATCGGTTTTAGTGCTCGTTATCCGCTCTGGATAATTTGATGCTAATAGGTCAAGTATGTTTTCACAATCGTTTACTACTCGCGTGTGCTCACGAAATAACAGTTCGAAGTACTTTTCAGAGAACGCATGTAGCTCAATTTCGGATGATATCTTAGTGTGTAACTCCGGAATTAAACTTATATTATCGCCAACATATCGAGGGTAAATTAAAGTTAGCAGCAAGTATTATCGTATGAGTCGCGTACGTATTTGAAATCAAACTCAAGTTTTCTTTGAACCTTTTAGCAACTGTATCAGCTGAATTGGGAGGTCAGTAAAAGGATACTATTATTATTTTATTCCTGTTGCCAACAATGACCTCTGCCTGTACTAACTCACAGGAAGTATCTACTTCAATTTCGTGACAAGTTAGACTACTTATAACAGCAACGAAAGCGCCACCGCCAACTGAGTTTAGCCTATACTCTCGGAACTTCGCAAAAATTTCGGCTGAGCTTATGTCCGGCTTTAGCCAACTTTCAGTGCCTATAACGATTTGAGCATCAGTGCTTTCTATTAGTGTTTGGAGATCTGATACTTTCCCAACACAGCTACGACAATTTACAACTGTTATACCAATGATTCCTCTATCTACGTTCTTCCTGTGTTCGGTCTGCACCCTTTGTGACTTAAGCCCTTCTTGTGCTTTCCCGAGACCCTCTAATCTAAACGCCACCCAGTCCACTCCAAACAGCCCCTGCTACTCGTGTAGCCACCTCCTGCGTGGAGTCGACACCTGTCCTATTCAGCGGAACCCGAAACCTAACCACCCTTTGGCGCAGGTTGTGGAATCTGCAGCTTACACGGTCGCAGAACCGTCTGAGCCTCTGATTAAGACTCTCCACTCGGTTCTGTACAAGAAGTCCGCAATCGGTCCTGTCGACTATGCTTCAAATGGTCAGCTCTGCTTTCATCTTGCTGAACTAAATGTAAATATTAAGGTCATTGTCTTGGTAAGTCTCATTTCCTTGGTCAGTAGTGTTGCAGAACATTCATTGATACCAAGCAGTTTTAAATCACTAAACAGATTGTCAGAAAACTGATGAGGTGATTTGTTAAGGTGTTTGCGACAGAAATTCTTCTTTGAACCATAGATGTTGTATTCAGTTTTTTCTTCATTATTCTCTCACATAATCTTGTACTTTTTTTTTCTATGTGGCAAAATGTCATCTCATTACACGAGCTGATTCTCAAGGAACTGCAACAAGTTTCTTTACCTCTGTGATGTGGGTTGTTGAAACTATTTTCTTCCATAATTGTGACAGCTAAATACAATGCTCATTTGTTGTCTTTGACACAGATATATTCATACCCATGTACAACATTCTGGTTTCATATTTTTTTCACAGTACAATGTGGGTCAGTGTGACAGTACACAGGAGATTTACTTGAATGAGAAATAAACACTAGAGGACTACGGACATTTATGTAATATAATCACATTTGAAACTTATTGTTGTTCTGAACACGTTTCAATTAATTGTTGAAAGCTTACAAATAAATCTTTTTAAGTAGTTCGATTTATCTTGTATTCAAACGTTGTTAAACAAATATTTTGGCCTTAAACACTGACTTTGGCCTAGTGTTCATCGCAATAGACTACTCCACTGAGAGTATACTTTCTACTTCTAACATCAGCCAGAAATGTTTTACAACAATAAATGTAAAGGTATTATAAATTGTATAATGAATCGTTGTAACATATTATTATTAATGTTAAAAATGCAATACTGAAACATGTAGTCACTTAAAACTAGAAGCGAAGAATGGTATTTTGCATTCTGTTATGTAATCATGAAAATAAAGTCTGATATCAAACGAAGATAAATGTATCATCAACTTGTAGCATTTATGTTTCACATTTTCGTTATAGGCTACATACTAACTATTTAAAGAGCTTACTGCCTGATATTGTTGAAAGAATAATTTTAAAAATGATTATATATAGGATATTGTATAAAATTTGAAGATTTTTTATTTCTTTGCTTACAAACAAAATAACACATAATATGTGGAATCCAACAAATACTATATGTGATGGTGATTTACAGCTATTCAAAATTTTATAGAACAGAGATTTATAGACTGTATGATCTGTTTATACCATATGATTAATTTATAACAAAAAATTATCATTATCAAAAAATGGATAAATATTTAGTTCGACTAATAAATCAGAATTAGTTGAGAAATGAGTGGTCGTTTGATAAAGATCAGTTAAGAATCTATTCTGGAAGAGTTACCAAATTTCGATAACAATTCATAAAAATCGTCCTGCAAACATATGAAACTTGAACTAGAACACAGATTTTACATCTACTGATAGCTAATGAATGATGCTTTGTGACAGGGTGATGCCTTGAGGGACAAAGTAGATCAGTTTAATAAATGTTGGGAGCAGCAGCTTTTGTAATTATTGTGTTTGCTTGTGTGATATCTACATTGTGGAAGGTGACTAAAATCTGCTTTGAGATATTTACATTATTAACAGAAATAACTAGTGATGTAGTTAATTAAATATGTTTTTGTATGTCCTGTCGTCCAGTAAGACCGGGCAGCTGTATGTCAGACGGCACCATCAGAAGAGGGTTATCCACGAAACTGCAGCAGTACGATTGCGTATGTCAGTACTGCTGCCAGATAACCTGTGAACAGGCCACTGTCCAAACTGAGGAGGGAGCAGGCGCTGAAACAGATGGGGCAGTGACGCACCTGCTGTGACAGCTCACGCAACTGCTGGGACAGCTCCTCTTCGCCTTCCCCTGTGGAAAGTAATGGTTTCCATTAATTGTGCTTTACTCAAAGGTACTATAGAAAGATTAGGGATAGTCACCTGTCAACAACGAGACCATTAGAGATGGAAAGAAAACTGAGACTGAGGAAGGAAAACGGTCACGCCCATTTAAAAAAAAACCTGGTTTTCACGTTATGTGATTTAGTGAAACCATGGAAACATTAAACCTGAAATTTTGGATGGTCATATGAACTGGCATCCTGGTGAATGCCAGTTTATGGTCCTACAACTGCACCACTTTTCTGGGTAGAAATTGAATATGAACACCTGTTTTGGTGGAAAATGAAGAATGGACGCACTCAAAACAGCTAACCCACACTAAAGAAGTCTCAGTGACATACTACACAAGTATTCATTTAAGTGCAGCTACTCACTGAGGTCCAGTCTGTGAAACATGGTAGATTTTCTGATGGGTTAATGTGTAACTGATCTGTGGAGAAAAACAATTACTCGATCATAACATACTCTAAGTACTGCAAGAAGATTGAGTACAAATACTGGTTTTATGTACGCTACATAGAAGAATGTGATGAGAACGATAAGTAGTTCATGCCATGGTACATAAGCATGATAATAGCTCTCGGCCAAAATTAGGTAACAGCATGATTTTGATAAAGCACAATACAGCCTAAAACGGACAATGTATTCTTTTATAAATAATTGAATCCTGTGGATCCCCATGGAAGCACATCTTTTCAAATAAGATCGTTCACTGCACATTCGGTTATTTCAGGAATTTAATATGGTGCTGTTATCAGCTGGTGGACTTCATTCCCTTTTTTTATTTAGTCTTCCTCCTTGTGAACGAGTTGGGAGTTTATCTGCGGACAAAAACAAGTGTTTATAAGTATGATGAAGGATATTTTACGATTATTATTCATGATGGGGTTAGAAATGAAACTTTTTTCTCCACTTTTTAATAAAATTGAGTTAATAGGTTACTGTTCGGTTGTCTCTTGTGTGTGGAAAAGTGTGAGTATTTTTATCCTCAAGTGTTCTTTTCCATAATAAAACTAAACTCCCAAACTGAAGTTTGATCCAAAACTCTCGTTCTGAAACGGAACTGAGGCGAAACCTTTCCTTTTCATATAAAGTGGAGCTCACCAAAATTATTCTTTTCCAAGTCTGACTGCATATTCACATACAAGAATTTGATACAGAACTGCCATACCCAGTCACTAGTAAATTTCTAATATATTTTATTTACATTTTGCGTTCCACTGATAAATAAAAATTTGACAAGTTTCTTGATCATTAAACAATGTATAGTTACCTCAGATGCCAGCTCTTCTTTGTTGATCATTTAAATAGCATCAGAAAGTACGTTAGGTTTCAAGAATGTGACAGATCACCTCCATACTTTTAACTAATGGAGAGACACCTTCCTTTATTTCCTTGGATATTTTCCTTTTAATCAATAGCTTTATGGATAATAATTCCGGAAAATCACTGCGGAATGTTGTTATGCAAAATGACAGGCACAGAGAGATGTTTGTAACTGGAAGCTAAATGAAAATACAGAGGAAAGCAAAAAGAAGAAAGAAGCTCAAACAAATAAAGTGAATTTCGTTTATCCCTTATTGCGAAAGGTGTATAATAATTCAAATTGTAGACTTTTACAATACAACCTGCCTCGCTAATGTTACAAGTTACTGTGTCGTATTTTCTTTATGAAAGCATATTCCACCCACTATGTACAGCTTACAGGTGAACGTCACCTACATTTACGTTTACAAGAATCATCATGGGATTTTGCCCACTATTTGAGAAAGATAAGCATTAAATATCGATTCCTCACAATATTGGCTATTTACGACTCTGGTATAACGTGAAATCCAGACGTGATACCGCAGTACACAGACTTCTTCTTCTCTTCCCATGCAAGATGTGCGACGGATCCATTATTTTATTAGGAAATAGTCCAGTCATCAAGTTTAGATAATTGCAAAACCTTCTCCTCTGTTCTGAGTTTTTGCAATAGAGAGTGCACTAACTCTGCAGAAAACATCTTCGAGCAGGCATGTCTCCTAAAGAAGAAAAGAGATGATAGACGGTCAGAGCTGTAGCAATACAAACGGAAACCTGTCACTGAGTTTATGAAAAAGCTAAAGCTGGTTTAATGGCTCTACATTCATGAGAAAAAAATACATGGATTTTACTAAACGGTCACCTAATCAAGAAATGAATGTAAGAAATGTGCAAAAAGTTCTGTATTCAATCCTGAGATAAATTTTGAACAATATCTGAGTTTTAAATCCCCTGGTGTTGATACACTTTCCACAAGTATTCAGCTGAAATCTCAAACGAAATTAGCACACAATGGCTCAGTTTAAAAAAGAGTTTTGCTTATACATTATTATAGGGTGCAAAACATTGAATGTGACGTATTGTACAAGATATTAAAAAAAACATAGAATCACAAAACAATAGTATTTATTAACTGTCAAGAACTTGGTATTGCCAGAATTACCTTACCAGCCTGGCTATTACAGCAGACAGTTAAATAAATACAACTTGACTTTCCTATTAGACATTCCACAACGAATCAGACTCTTGAAAACGACTATTTATGCACAGATGGAAAAAGAGATTTTGAAAGGGTCTAACGAAATCTGATTTGCTCACTCAGTCTGTTGGAGTAAACAGCACCTTTTTATGGTCAAATGGATGCTAAGGACAAACCAAAAACACTTTGTTCATGGGAGTGGTCAGAGAAAGTTTCAATGTATTTGCTGCTCATGCCAATAGTGAAGTTGTGGTAATGTGTCCTGTAATAGGTCATCCCTTCCTTCCACCTGATGGGACTTTTGGTAGGACTGAAGAACTGATCAGAAAAACTGAAATGGTACAGCAAACATTTAAAGTAGTATGGTAAAGTGAATGAAAGACTGGTTTTCGATTGGAAATCTTTTGTGTAAGAATGTGTGAGACCTCCAGCATTGTGACACTTCAAATTCTCTTGAGCCAAGAGATTTGTTTTTGCCATGAACAAGAATATGGAACTCCTACCTCAATGTAAAGTTCACTGCGGCAGTGACGCTGGTGTACCTAAATCTGTTCGCATGCAAAGAAGAATGTAGTCTTGAATTAAACGAACAGAGTTGAAAAAGGAGATGCTTGTCAAGGCAGAGAAGATGATTGATGTGATGAAACATTGGTGAGACAAAATATATTAGAAGCATCATTGATATCTCTAAAAAATCGTTGATTAAACAGTACAAGGAGCTAATGAATATAAGTATGATCAACATAATGAAATACAGATTAACTGTTAACTGTTGTTATAGATGATTATTACAGATATATGTTACTTATGGATTAAGAATGATTCTTTTATTTAGTAACAAAACTGTGCCTTGCATGGTCTTCAGCAATAAAACCATAATCCTATCTTCCTAACTCTTAAAATGTGGCACTCTTTCTCTATTATCCAAAAGTTAACTGTTATATAAAGGAGAGTTAGGTTCTCAATGTCTCGTCAAAATAATTGGAATAGTTATCAGCACTCACAAATTTGTTATCAGCAAATAACTTCCCTAGGAACAGATTTCATTTGCTCAGTTTGAGAGATACACCAAATTTATATTTTACTACAAATTATGTATTATTATTTGTAACTACAGCTTTATACTGTAAATAATTTGTCCTTCATTCATCAGACAAGTTTAATTAATGCCATAGGATTAAATGAGAATAATGGAAGAAATGAAATTCCCTTTTACCCTTACTTTACATTTAATCATTCTATTATACAGTCTTTCTAAAACATCATTATTAATCATATTTTGTTTCATTAACACTGATCTTTCTGAAATGTTGTATAATTATATCCATTGATTCCTTTTGTAATTCTTGTTCACATTCAAGCACAATTATGTTTTTCATGTCTTTATGCAACAGTTCAAAATGAGATTGGAGGAGCTATAGTATTATTTTTATTAATAAGGATTTTAAGTAAAATAATATTTGAAAGTATTCAATTGTGGTTTATGTTCAACTGTAGTAGTGGCTGTTGTTATATTAAGTTGCATTTTAAGACCTCTAGAAGAACCAAATATTATGACAGTATCAAAATTTTACAATTGTTTAATTTACTTAATTCCTGATTTATGTCGATGTAGAAAATGCACAAGATAATTATTTATTCCTAATGCTATCTTTGGGTCAATATGAGCTAGAAAAGAATGTGTCCTCCTATATGATTATTGTACTTAAATGCTAGTACTCAAAACTTAATGACTGTTTTTCTATACATTCTACATAGCTACCTCCACAAATAGAAAATAGGGTTTCCCCTTGTTATTGTATAATTTTCTACAATTGTATCCTTTGGTTGTGTATGACCCAAATGATTAAATCGTCGAAAATCTACAGATATCGATAGTAAAAACCCAATTTCTACGTTTTTGAGACATATGCCTAATGGATTTTTGATAACAAAACAGCTACTTTTTAGCTTAGTTTTGAAATGTGTGACGTTACACAAAAATGCAAATCGCTTATTGCAGTACAATTGTGAAAGCATTATCGTTACTAGTAATGTATCATCAGCTGTTTCGAGCAGATGCTGTGCATTCACCTAATGTTATGTGTGAGTATCATGATACAACATTTTCTTGATGGTGTGAAGCAGGAATCGAGTTAAATGTAATGCTATATCTCCAAAGAAGAATAGCAGACCAGTGATGACAGTATTTATTCCACATATGTCACAAGACACTTTATGTGTAGAACATCATGTGGCAATGTGTAAGTGGCGCAAATCGTTTAGTCAAAAGGCAAAAATATCAAGTGGAACTTAGAATCATTTTCACCAGCTGAAGGAGCAACCATTGAGAAGTATTACAAATGCATTACAATCATTTCCACCTGCTGAAGGAGCAACAATTGAAAAGTATTGTAAATGCAACTCCTGATGCAATAATATATGCTGTAATTTCTTTCCAAGCGCTCATGAACGATAATCTTCAGAGTATTGTGGTGGAAATGATTCATACTGATGTTCAAAAACTGTATTGTGGTAGCTGGCATTAATCAGATTATAGTACATTACATCGGTTTGTTATTACTGGCTAGTGTGTATAAATCATACGTTAATAAACAAATAGTCGAAGGTATTCAGAACCGTATTACCTACTGTAATAACAAATTCTGCTTTGAAGAATGTGAAGATGAAACGCAAGTCAGTTTTTGCAAGAGTTCTGTGAGAAATGTATTTGTAAATACTTCCGAAATTATACACTGACGAGCCAAAGAAGTTTTTAGAACTGCCTAATATCGTGTAGGACCCCCGCGAGCATTCAGAAGTGCTGCAACACGACGCAGCATGCACTCTACTAAGGTGTGAAATAGTGCAGTCAGGAACTGACACATTGAGTCGTTAAGGGTTGTCCATAAATCTGTATGAGTACAAGGAGTTGGAGATCTCTTTTGAAAATCCCGTTGCTAGACATCATAGATATGCTCAATAATGTTCATTTCTGAGGAGTTTGGTGCCCAGTGGAAGTGTTTAAACTCAAAAGAATGTTTCTGTAGTCACTGTGTACCAATTCTGTACGTGTGGGGTGTAGCACTGTCCTGCTGGAATTGCCTAAGTCCGGCGGAATGTAGAATGGGCAGGATTGGATGCAGGTGATCAGAAAAGATGCTAAGTTACGAGTCACCTGTCATATTAGGGGTTCCATATCACTTTAACCGCACAGGCCCAACACCACTACGAAGCCTCCACCTGCTTGAAAAATTCCCTAATGAGATGCGGGGTCCAGGGGTTGAAGAGGTTGTCTCTGAATCCACACACCTCCATCCGCTCGATACAGTTTGAAATGAGACTTGTCCAACCAGGCAATACACTCGTATTTGCAGTCGAGGTGTAAAGCTTTGTGTCGTGCAGTCATCAAAGGTACACGTGTGGGCTCTCAGCTCCGAAAGCGCATACTGTTTATGTTTCGTTGAATGGTTCGCACTCTGACATTTCTTGATGGCTCAGCATTGAAATCTCCAGCAGTTTGCGGAAGGGTTTGCACTTCTGTCTCATTGAACGATTCTCATCAGTCGTCGTAGGCGCCGTTCTTGCAGAATCTGTTTGCGGCCGCAGCAATGTAGGGGATTTGATGTTTTACGGGGTTTCTGATCTTCACGTTACAGTCGTGAAATGGTCATGTGGGAATATCCCCCTCATCGCTACCACGAAAATGGTGTGTCCCATCGCGCGTGTACCGACTATATAACACCACGTTGAAACTCATTTAACCTGCCATTGTAGCAGCACTAACCGACTTTTGTGTTATACAGGTATTGTCGACCGTTGCGCCGTATTCTGTCAGTTAACGTATCTCTTTATTTGAATACGCATGCCTATACAAGTTTCTTTGACACTTCAGTTTGTAATCACGGCACAAATACACCATGGAAGAGCAAGTGGTGGCTTTATGCAGATATTGCCAGTATATATCAAGCAGACGCTCAAAATATAAGTTACAAATTTGGGGGCAGACAGAGCTACTTCTTAAATTCTGAAAAGAGATATGTGTACGTGAAAGTTAACAGGCAAAAATCCTGGGAAAAATCGTGAGATGCTTGTGGTGATGAATTTAACACATAATCTAAGAGAACAAAATGTTTCGGAATGGACCAAAGCAATGTTGTTCGCACTTGTAGGAGATACAGAGAGACAGGAACTGTCGATGACATGAGTCGCTCAGGATGCCGAAGAGCTACTAATGTAGTGGATGACCGCTACCTAAGGATTACTGCATGAAGGAACCCTGACAGCAACGTCTACAGCCAAGTTCAATAATGCTTTTCGTACACCCACAGGACGTCTTGTTACGATTCAAAATGTGCACAGCAGGGTGTATGATGCGCAACTTCACTCCCGACGTCCATGGCGAGATCCATCTTTGCAACAACGACACCATGCATCACGGTACAGATGGGCCGAATGGACCGCTCAGGATTGGCATCTCGTTCTCTTCACCGATGAGTGTCACATATGCGTTCAGACGTGTTTGGAGGCAACCTAGTCAGGCTGAACGCCTTAGACACACTATCCAGCGAGTGCAGCAAGGTGGAGGTTCCCTGCTGTTTGGAGGTGGCATTATGTGGGAACGACGTACGCCGTGGTTGTCATGGAAAGCGCAGTAACGGCTGTACGATACTTGTATGCCATCCGCTGGCCGGTAGTGCAACCATATCGGCAGCATCATAGTGAGGCATTCGTCTTCATGGACGACAATTCGCGCCAGCATCGAGCACATCTTGTGAACGACTTCCTCCAGGATAAGAACATCGTTCGACTAGAGTAGCCAGCCTGTACTCCAGGAACGAACCCTATCAAACATGCCTATCATAAATAGGAAAAGGGCTGTTTATGAACGACGTTAGCCACTAACCACTCTGACGGATCTACGCCGAATCGTCGTTGAGGAGTGGGACAACCTAGACAATAGGGCCTTGATGCAATTTTGTAGATAATATGGCACGACAAATACAGGCATGCATCAATGCAAGAGGTCATGCTGCAGGGTATTAGAGGCACTGGTGTGTACAGCAATCTGGACCACCACCTCTGAAGGTCTCACTACATGGTGGTACAACATGCAATGTGTGGTTTTCATCAGCAACAAAAAGGGGGGAAATGATGTTTATGTTTATCTCTATTCTAATTTTCAGTATAGGTCCCGGAACTCTCGGAACTGAGGTGATGCCAAACTTTTTTTGATGTGTGTTGAACAGTTTTACACAAATCGTTCCTTGGGTCAACTTTAGCTCAAAAGACATCTTATAATTATAAGCCTGAACTCCCTAATAACACATGACCCAAAGAACATAACTGATCGAAATCCTGTTTTAGCGAGAGTAATACATTCGTGTCTTACGGAGCAAGAAACGTCAAAGAAATCGTCTTGACGATGACATGCATAAATGTAAGGGATTAGGTAACAGAGATGACAGTAAACCAATAACAAACCTGGACTATAACGCAACTAAGACAGCAATAGGGACTGTGGTTCAGCTTACTGCCACTTACACATGCAAGAGAAAGACTAGCATCTGCCAGATTGTATTCTTTTACAATATACTTCACCCTTCTGTGTACAATGTAGCAGTTCCATAGAAGGAAATGAATTTGGGGTAGAGCACAAATATTCTTTACAAAAATGAGACTTTTTAATTAATTGATATATGAGCGGCCATTCTTAGAATAATGCGGTAACGAAATTCTTCAGTTTCAATTTCAAAGTAGTGGGAATCAAAATCTCAAACTCACCAGATAGAAACGCTATCCATCAAATTGCGACAAAAAATCACTTTCAACTGTTTAAAAGGTAACTAAAGTGTTTAGAAAGCTATGTACTGACGCCTCAAAACTGGAGTGTAATGATCTGTTCGTTTCCATATTTGGCTGAGGCAGCTAATAATACAGAAATTACTGCATTTGAAGTTTTTCCTATTGTTAACTGTTCCTATCATATTCAATTTAAGTAGCAATGTAAGGAAAATATTTATTTTTCCTTATCTCTGACACTATTATCAGTTCCTAATACTGTAATGTTTATTTTGTAGAGAAAATACCCTATTAATTACTAATATCAATAACTGTGAATTTACAAATTAATGTTGTTATAGTTTTCAGTTTAAATTATTTGATTATTACCAATTCATTGCTCTTTAAACTAAGTAAAAACTCCCATTAATTTCACTACATACTGACTACCTGTGAGACAAGAGCATTTATTTTTATTTTTACACAATTAACCCAACTGGCCACAGTTCTGAAAATTCGTTCATTTGGCTGTAGCTGCAGTCAGTTGTAATAATTTATTAGTTTTGTACCTTCCGGAACCAATCAGATCGTTATTGCTTGAAACAGCTTTTGCATATAGTTTTTTAAGGGAAGGAGCTTTTTTAATATTTTAACAAGTATTAGCTCATGAGTAACGTATTTTTGAAAATAATTAAAAACTTTTGCTATATAAATAGTACTAATAAACTCATGGAGTCCAAAAAAAAGGAAATATGAAAAGGAATATCTTATTTTAGCTAAATATAATATTTTGTGGCTCAGAGCACAAAGGGACTTAACATCTGAGGTCATCAGTCCCCAAAAACTTAGATCTACTGAAATCTAACTAACCTAATGACATCACACACATCCGTGCCTGAGGCAGGATTCGAACCTGCGACTGTAGCGGTAACGGTTCCAGACTCAAGCGCCTAGAGCCAATCGGCCACACTGGCCGGCTATAATTTTGTCACAACAGAAACCTAAATAAGTGGCAGATGC
Source organism: Schistocerca gregaria (assembly GCF_023897955.1). Lineage (NCBI taxonomy): Eukaryota > Metazoa > Arthropoda > Insecta > Orthoptera > Acrididae > Schistocerca > Schistocerca gregaria. Next base: position 182,963,244 of record NC_064921.1, read on the forward strand.
AGCAGCACACTTATAGAAAGAATAGATACCACATCCTATGATATTTAAAGTTGTAATTGAACTAACGAAAAAATAGCTCCAAATGAATGAAAAAAGACAATTTTCGAGACTGCCTTATGCTTTGTTAAACAATAAGTGAAAGCAGTGCAATCCAAAGAAAAACAAATAATAATAAACTAACAATGAGTTTGAAAAACAATAAAATTAAATACATACAACATCTGCCAATGATATTTATTAAAGGTAATTAAGCTATGTCTACTTTTACTGCTCTGAAATAGTTTTAGTAATAGAATATAAATAAACTAATGACAAATAATTAAAATTTGACAATCAACTGGCAGTTACAACTGCATAGTATACACGACATAAGGCAAAAAAGAAACCAAGACAAAAATTTAAAAAAATTACATCTCTAAAAGACTAAGGAATAATAACAAAGGAAACCTTGTAAGGACCCTCATGAATCTCAACACAGTCAAAATTTTCTACTGCAAGAAAGGTAAACAACACAAATAATGAAGTGAAGAATATTTATAATAAACGTAAACGAACCATAACCCCTCAGTACTAATTATAGGAGAAACCTACTTCGGAGAAACTTAACACACTAAGATGTCATATTAGTAGCTAAATAATTTTAATCAACAGTACAAAAACTTTTCATCCACATTCTCCTTTCATGCTAATGCTAAACGTCCTGGGTCCTAGGTCCAAACACAGGTACTGCTTACATTATGAATAAAAATTATCAGCAGTAACTGTGAAGATTTGCAGCATAAAGAGTAACCTTCATTCTGAAAACTGCCTAGTCACTATGGATAGAGAAGCAAACGTAGGTTCATAGCACTGTCTTGCCTTCGATGTGGAAACTACTCTACAAGGTGTAAGCATCGACAATGACAAATGGCATGAGGATGTAGAAACCAATGGACACCACTGCAATGAAGGCACATAATGTGTATTCTCAAAGGACATTGTATGTAATTTCAAACCTGTCACGAATAACAAAAGGTTACATATTAGATCCTCACTCCGATCTCCAGGAGCAAAATGATAAGGGGAAAGGGATCATGAGGAAAAGGTGTAAACACCAGCAAACGATAACTTTGTAGGAGTCATAGCGTCAGAAGTTTGAACGTGGTGGTGAAGTTACAAATTCTGGAAAGGAAAATGCAAAGGCTCATTCAAGCAGGGATAAGTGAAGTGCAATTTAAAGAAGACGAGAAATTCTGAATGTCGAATGTAAGATAACATCATCATCAGCAGAAAATGTTACGATGGGACTGGGATTAGTTACGAGTAGGAAGGCAGGGCACAGAGTAAGCCACTTGGAACACATCAGCAACGGAGTAGCGGAGTAGTTCTCATCGGATTTGACAGAAATTTAACAATGACAACATTAGTTTAGGTGTGCATGCCGGCATCACATTCAGAAAGTAAAGAGAGAGAGAAAGTAGATGAGGGTCAATGAGCAAGTCAGTACGTAAAGGGATGTGATATTTTAATAATCACAGGTGTTGGAAAGTAATCATAGCGGAAGTAACAGGGAAAAGGTCTAGTGGAGAATATGGGCTTGATAGTAGAAATGAGACAGGAAAAAGACTAATTTAATTTTGCAAGTGCAGCTGGTAATAGTGATTACTGTATTAAATCGTGCAAAAGTATGAGGTATGCTTGTAAAAGCCCCAGAGAGATGGACAGTTTGCAGCTGCATAATATCATAATCAGACAGAGGTTCCGAAATCAGATATTGAATTATAAGGTGTATCCAATGCAGATATAGACTCGAGTCACAATTTAGTAATGATGGAGAGTAGTGTGAAATCTAAGACAGTTGAAAAGAAGAATCTCTGTTGAAAGAAGAGGAATGCTGAGTTACTGAGGAATAGTGAGATGCATTTGATGTTCTCTAGGGATGTGGATACTCTGATAGGCAATGCCGCAGAGGAGATATCGGTGGAAGAGGTGTTAATATCTCTAAAAAGGGCAACAAGAGATGTTTGATAGACGACGGTACGTGCTAGGAAAGTTACTGCAAAGAGACATCGGATAAGAGAAGAAATATTCAAGTAATCAAAGGAGAAGCAAAAAAATGTTCAGGAATGCGTCACGTAAGTCACTTAGGGCTGAAATAATAGGAAGTCCTGACGAAATGACTATAGGAAAAATGTGAAAAAATCCACAAATAAATGGTGGTCGGAAGGGCTCAGCAGGTAAGAAGTAGAAAAAGCCTACGGTACAATTAAAAATAAGAGGACAATATGAACACTGTAATGGGAATTCCCTGTTATATGCAGAGGAGAGAGCGGATAGGCACAAAAAATATTCTGAATACCTCTATGAGGGGAGGTACTTGTCTGATGACATGATAGAAGAAGAAATGGGACCCGATTCTGCAGAAATAGAGAATACAATATAGTTAGAATTTACAGTAGTTTAGAAAGACTTAAGTTCAAAGAAGGCAGAAGCGAAAGGTAACACTCCTTCGGAATTACTAAAATCATTGGGAAGTGGCAACAAAACGGCGTGAGTATAATCTATGAGACGGGCGACGAACCACAACACTTTCATAAAATACCTTCAACACAGTTCTGAACATAGCAAGAGCCGATAATTGTGAGACCTGTAGAATAATCTGCTTAACTCAAGTATTCAAGCGGTTCTAAAGAGTAAAGTACACAAGAATGTATAAACAAATATAGGACGTGGCGTTAGATCAGTCAGATTTTAGGAAAGGCAAAGGCAGCAGAGAGGTAGTTCTGACGTTGCGTTTAATAACTTTGACGTTTCGTTTAACAATGGAAGCAAGACTGAAGAAAAATCAAGGTGTGTTCATAGGATTTGTTGAACTATAAAAAGCGTTCGATGGTGTAAAATGAATAAAGACATTGGGAATTCTGAGGAATATTTGAGTAACCTCTAGGGAATGGAGGGTAACATAAAATATGAACCAGAACCAATAGGGGACAACAAGATTGGAAGAGCAAGGACGGGCTGCTCGGATTTAAAATCCATCTATCGATCGAAGAAGCAATGAGGGAAATAAAGGACAGTCTGTACTGTGGGGATATGAATAATAAGATTACCTGATGCCATTGCTATTCTCAGCGAAAGCGAGAAAGAATTATAGGAGCTGCTGAATGGAATTAACAGTTTATGAGACTCCTTATGTATTTGGAGTGAACCAAAGAATGCCAAAAGTAATTAGAAGTTACAGATATGAGAACAATGAAAATCTTAACATCACCGTTTACGAACGAGTCGAAATAGGCCTAGGAATTCAGCTCCTTTCGAATTGAAATAACCCACGAAGGATCGAGCAATGAGAACATAAAAAGCAAACCGCCACAAGGATAGACAAGCATTTCTGGCCAACAGAACTCTACTGGTATCAAATATTGGCCTTAGATTGAGAAATAAATTTATAAGAACGTACGTTTGGATCACAGCAATGTACGGTAGGGATCATAAACAGTGAGAAAACAGGAATGAAAGAGAATCAAAGTTTTCAAGACATGGTGGTAAAGAAGAATGTTGAATATATGGATTACTGGGAAGATGAAGAGGTTCTCCTCTTAATCGCCGTATAAAGTAGTATGTGTAAAATGCTGACACGTAGAAGGGACGTGGTGACAGGACATGTGTTAAGATGCCAAGGAATAACCTCTATGGTATCTGAGGGAGAAGTAGAGGGTAAAATCTGTAGTTAAATACAGAAATTGGCATTCATCCAAGTATCTGAGGATGTAGGGTGCAAGTGCTACGCTGACATGACGCACCAGAGAGTAATTCGTGTTCGAACGCAACATTCCACTCAGAAGACATTACTCAAAAGATATCTACTACGAATATTTATAAAATTGCATAGAAATCAGCCAGGCTCACGCGAGTTTGGGCGCGGTTCATGTAAGAATTTCAAGGGAAAGCAGTTGAAATTAATCGCCGTCTGCAACCCAAATTCTTCTTAGCGACACATCGAGATAGCAATCAATTTTTACAATATGAGGTCTCGAAAGACATGTAGCTGTTACCACTAATGTACTTCAGTCTTAAGATCATAGATTATGAATAATGATAAGTATAAATTCATGATTTAATAATGCTGTGGTTATTTGTTATGCATGTCACCCCAATAACACATTAAAATTAAATATAGTCCACGTCTATGAGAAAAATGTATCAAATGGTTTGCAAATCAACCAAGAATGTACTCTGTGAGTGTATTTATAGTATTATCCTCATTGCTGCAACAACAATAAAAATTCAGTGAAATAGCACACAGGACAGATCTGCATCCTAGTACTGAAGGTGCATGTGTGAACGATGAATATTACAAAACAGCAGGTGAAGTCAGCTTATCCCAAGGTGGAAAGTCCAGGCAAACTGTTGTTTCAAACCAAAGAAGAACGCATCAACTACAAAATTATTTAATCTTCAAAAGTGGAATGACATACATATTAGTGTTCAACATGCATCCTATTGTATGAGTAGGTTAGTTCCAAGGCTCAGAATATGTTGAAAATCCTAGATTCTCTCTCTCTCTCTCTCTCTCTCCCTCTCTCTCTCTCTGTCTCCCTCTCTCTCACCTTTCTTGGCGGTGGACCTTTCCAAGTCAATAAATATGTAATGGTTGCTTAACTGATGTAACGCATTCTAGAAAGTTCATCGGAATAAAGATTAGATTGTGCTATACGAGCAGTTGGAAGAAAAAACGAATAAAGTGAATCATTTTTCTGTATGATAGTTTCCAGTTCATAACGCCCTGCGCCCTTCGTGGTGACTACAGTAAACTAAGCCAAACTTGGAAATCAACCGAGGAATAGCTCACACAACACACGACTCCCCGTGGTAACTTTAAACTGAGCCCAACATTGCTGCAACCAGAAATGAAATCAGTAAAATAGTATACATGACGTATCTGTATCCTAGTACTGAAATTCTACCAATGCGAATTGTAAATCTTCAGCGAATAAAGATCACTTCACAACCATGAGTGATGCTCGTTTCATAGAATTGAGGACGTCAGTGTGTCGCTGATTTAGTTGACGGTAGATTAGAGGAGCATAAATTTTCAATTCGTTCACGATTGCAAGATATGAGTGGAAGTAAAAGAAAGGAAGGTAAAGTAGACTCCTTTCAGAGTTACTTCTTCCCTTCCAATGTTCTATCAACAATATAACTCTACATTTTAAAATAAAATTATAACATCCGGCAAGAACGTAGAAAAAACAGCAAATACCGACACTGCCACTGCTTACTACAGCTAAATAAGTTCAGAGTAGATAGAGCGGTACCATCTTATGACGCTTCAAAGTCTTTCTCGTGTAACGAAACGCCTCATGAGGTTATACACAAGCTTTGTGGCCATGTAGAGAAAGAATTTGTTCTGCCATATGCACTAAGTAAGTCTGGAATTACTTGGTCGTTTCCAAGTTTACTTGAACTAAAATACAAGATGTGACAAGTTATTTTAAGTTTTATTTTCTTGTTCATTTATTCACTAACTGTCTATATCTAAATTTGACATATGTCTCTCTTAAGGTGCACCTATGAAGTAGTCATAAAACTGCACCGACCATTGATAACACAAACACTAGAATGGGATATTTTTCTACATTACTCACTGGAATACCTTTTATCCTGGTATTGAGTAGATATACCTTGACGTGCATTGCACTTACAGTTTTCGTCAACAGCAGTTACCATCTTTCTGATATTCTTATCGCTAACTGTGATGAGCAAAGCACAATGAAAAATTTTATTTGATGAATATAGTTTTCCTAAACCGCATAAGGCAAGCCTGAAATGGTTGCTTTTAAAACGACTGACCTTTCACATTTATCCCAATCCGAGCTTGTGCTTCGTCCCTAGTGACGCAGTCGTTGCTGGACCGTTAAACCGTAATCTTCATTCTACCTTCATTATTGCAGTAACTCTTGTCTCTCTGTGACATGTTGCTATTCATAGTTGCCTTGCCTTGTGGTCATCAGAAACGATGACGTTACTTACGGGTATGAATATTCCGAAAGTGTTAAAGGTTCAACGTTAATGAGAATTTATCTTTTGTATCGTGAGAAGTAATTTAGACACAGCAACTTAAAACAGCATATTGCAACACAAACCTGCATCGTTCCAAACTATTAGTTCTTCTGCAAGGGCTGCTGTTCTCTTTGACTCTGTAGATGTTGACTGACAAGCAAAAGTAAAAGTTGCCATCTGCATCAGTAACACAACAAGTACGATTATGTTATTTGCTTTCTCTAAAGGCGTTGCGAAAACTGAAGTCATGAAGACGGTGATGGTAAAATACACAGCATTAATCGTTAGCAGGAGAAGTTGCGCTACAGACGTTAAAATGCTTAAGCTGTACATGTCGTTCAGAGTTACTGCGAGTTTTGATAGACTGAGATGAAGAACTTTAATCTCCATCACTCGCTTTCTTATCATCCTCCTTTCGGGATACGGCTGTCTAGATGACGTTGTATTAGTGATGGTACGTCCGTGAGGGAAGTACGGTATTCCTCCGGATATTTGTCCCGGAAGAACGTAATTTAAATCCCTCAGTATACGCCCATTAAGCCATCTGAACGTCTCTCTGAGGAGCAGGCAAGGAATTACAAACTGTAGTAAAATCAGGGACAGTATGAAATGGTGTACCATAACTGTTACAACAAGATTATTTCTTGTAACGAAGTAATAAACTGAGTTGACAACTAAAAATAGGCATACTACAGATTGGGTAAAAATCAAGAAAAACTTGATACACGGGATGGCATCGTTTTTGTCTCTTATCGGCTGTATGTCTACTTTTTGAATCTCGGCAATGAGTTCGATGAAACATTTGCATCTCCTTGGTGGACAAGCTAGGACACAGGTGGCCATGTTGACACTGGACAGTGAGCACAGAAGTATCAAGATCCAGTGGGTCGTTATGCTCGGGTCTCCAAGCACCTGCACCACGGAAATGAAACCGAGATAGAGGATAGTCACTACGACCGCAGTCTTGTAAGCGCGAGCACACACGATCAACAGCGGCCGGTTGGGTCTAGACAGCGGTACGCCTGCTAGTGTAGACAGCAGCGACAGGGGCCACAGAACGCCTTCCAGGACAGCACGGCCTCTACTCTGCAGAAGAGGAGCCATCACTCTTCAGTACAACAAAAGAAACTGAGCTGTCGCTGGGACTGGCGCTGTACTGAAGCTTCGCAAACGACCAGTAAGGCCTCCTGAGTCAAACACGACGCCAAGCTGCGGGGAAAAAATTAACAGTTAACAGGGTGGTTCGAGCGCTGTGCTTGAAAACGTCAGCTAAGCTTTCATTCGCTAATAGGTCCTGCCGCATCACGTCTGAGGTGCGATAATGAAACTGACTCATTTAAAGGGTGACAGTCGCTTGTAACTCCTGTGGTGACACAGGAAAGTATCACCTAATGGCATGCCTTATTACTGGCCACACATCAATATGCCTGATGAACTACATTCAGCTCACGTCCTATCGTGGCAGTTTCATGCTGCGCTTTTAGATAATTACGTATCCACATTAACTACGAACAGCCAAGTGCCGATTGAGTACAAGATAAAAACTAGCACTTTAGACTTTGCTGACAATGCTAACTCTGTCATTCGAATTAACGACGTCATTCAGAGCAGACCTGCTAACAACTACTGTGCTGTTTAGTGTTTCCATTCGGCATGCAGCTGTAAACTGTGGGGTAGTTGCATCCTCTGCAGAGGGTAAGATCTGGTAAAACAACCTCCAAGCCAGTTGAAACTGAAATAAATACTGCATTGGGTTATTTCTAGCAGAGCTTTACAGTAACATTTCGGTTTACTTCCACAGTTCTTGACCTCTCATTATTATCAAACACCAGAGATCAAATCAATCTCTAAAAAAACAGTTTGGAGGTACGCAGTCGATGGAAATAAAGAGCATATACCTTTATTTGTTTTACACGTTACATATCATAAAAATTTAGTTGTTGAAATGCCTTGTCCCCTTTGAATCAGTAGGAAATTTGCGGGTAAGCAGGACTGGTAAACCAAGCAGTAGACACCCTGCAAATTGTGTTCAAATATAAAAGTATATGTTCCTTTTTCATTTAGTTTGGGAAACATTCTCCTAACGAACGGTAGCAGACCTGTGATCCTGACTTATTATTCAACAGGATCCACGTATGGAACACCTACCTGTGTCGCAGTTTTTCCCCGTCAAGTGATACAAGCTCGTCTCTCATTGCACCAGTGACCTACCTGTTGTCGTAGCGATCTTCTGGCCGATGACTGGTTTGTTGTAACCCTCCACGCTAGTCTATCCCGTGCAGTCCTCTTCAGCTCTGATTAACTATCGTAACGTACATCCTTCCCTAACTGCTTACTCTATTCGTCTCTTCGTCTACCTCTACGATTTTTATCACCCACACTTCCCTCCAGTACTAAATTGGTGATCCCTTGATATCTCAGAACGTGTCCTATCGATCGATTTTTACATTTCCAGAAGGCTTTCGACAGCGTTCATCACAAGCGTCTTCTAAATAAACTGCGTACCTACGGAGTATCGCCTCAGTTGTGCGACTGCATTCGTGATTTCCCGTCAGAAAGGTCACACTTCGTAGTAATAGAAGGGAAGTCATCGAGTGAAACAGAAATAATATCTGGCGTTCCGCAAGGAAGTGTTAAAGACCCTCTATTGTCCCTGATCCATATTAACGACATAGGAGACAATCTCAGTAGTCATCTTAGATTGTTTGCAGATGATGCTGTCATTTACCGTCTTGTATTGTTATAAGATCAACAAAACCAGTTGCAAAATTATTTACATAAGACATCTGTATGGGGCGAAAAGTGGCAATTCACCCTGAATAAAGAGAAGTGTGAAGTTATTCACATGAGTACTAAAAGAAATCAGCTAAATACTTAGGCATTGCAATAAAGAATAACCTAAACTAGAATGGTCACATAGATAATATTGTGGGTAGAGCAAACCAAAGACTGCGATTAATTGGCAGAACACTTACAAGGTTCTACAGGTCTACTAAAGTGACTGCTTACACCACGCTTGTCCGCCCTATTCCGGAGCATTGCTGTGCGGAGAGGGATCCGCATCAGGTGGGACTGACCGATGACATCGAAAAAGTAGAAAGAAGGGCAGCTCGTTTTGTATTATCGCGAAATAGGAGAGATAGTGTCACAGACACGATACGTGAATTGCAGTGGCAATCAAAGGCGTTTTTCGTTGCGTCGGGATCACCTCATGAAATATCAATCACCATTTTTCTCATCCGATTGCGAGAATATTCTGTTGGCACACACCTACATAGGGAGAAATGATCATCACGATAAAATAAGAGACCAAATTTCTTGTCTTCCTAAATCAATTCATTAAGTTGTTAGTTACGTGATCTATCTATATAATCTTGAGCAATCTTCTGTAGCCCCATATTCGACACTCCATAGAAATATCTCCGGAAGAGACATCCTTAACAGTTAAGTTTATAATCGACATTAAGAAGTTTCACCTCTACAGAAACTATTTTTTTTTTGCGATAACAAATCTACATCTTATCATTTTTTCATAATGCGGGCCCACAGTCATAATATATTTCTTTGAAGTCAGTTCCATCATTAGACTGTTATCTATTTAAAGTGTTACTTTTCCACTTACGCATTCATCATTTGAGCTTCAAAGGCCCATTATCAGGTGTTTTCTGAAAGCAGTGAAATACATTACAAGTGAAATAACGTTGCAAGAATCCATATTTATAATGCTTCCTTACAAGTGTTATTAATTCCTTAAAGTGGCATACTGTTGTATTAAAATACACGTTGTCTAAGCGTATATATTACTGGCAGAGCCTACTGCTTTGTTTCATCACTGAGTATACCTTCATGACTGAATGACTGATGACTAACCGTAAAATTTTCTTGGTCAAGGAAATTCATGTGACAAGCAGGTCACATTTTCTTTTTTATCTTTGGACTCAGTTTCTGGTAGGATAGGAAAGGTTAGGAGCAATTTATTTTCTTTGTTAGTTGTTACATCTTTGCAATACCTGTTCATCTTAGTATAAAATGAAGTTGCCTGCTCGTAAACATAGACAATACTTTCAATAATATTCACTGCATCCATAAATATAACATTTCAGCTAATCATTGACGTTGTTTAAAGTACATTTTGGATTTAAATTGTGGCAATGGAGAATAATTCGTAAGGTGACGTGGAGTGACAGAATCAACAATGAAGGAGTAATGGAGGAAATAGGAGAGGAAGAAGACATTTGGACGTGATGAGGAAGAGGAGAAAATGTCATTAATACTTTGTAGGAACAGTCTGCGAAACATAATTATAGAGGGATAAGTAGAAGGGAAAAGTGTAAGATGCAGGAAGCAAAAGGAAAGATGAACGACATTAGAAGATGATGAAACAACGGAAAGTTGAAAGAAGATGCTCAGAACAGAACATAATGAGGGAGCTCCACCTGAAACCCCTCGGATGACGGATACACTAAAGAGAGTTGAAGAGTTAGTAAGTTAGTAGGTTCGTTGCGTATTCCATTGATCAGTCGCACGGTACGGTGGCCGTTACGACGTGGAACGTGTCAAGTGCACAAGAAATACACATATGAAACAAGATTTATATTTATATTACAATTCAGAAGAATCTTAGTTATTGCTTTGTATCATCTGGCCGACAGAAACTAAAGGAAACATATTCAAATACTCCAAATTATTCTAAATGTGTGCACATCAGTAATCGACAATCGACAACATTGAAAAACATCAGCAAAATTGTGTGCCTCTATTAAAATCGTTGATCTTCACTCAGAAATGAAATACTTTAATAATACGAATTACTTATATACAAAGACTTTTGGAAAAACCATGGAATGTATTTTCTTATTGCAATGTAACCAAAACTTGTTAGACACATATTAATTTACAGAAAGTTGTTCCTGATATCTATGACCATATGACGTGAACAAATGATGTAACCAAAACTGCAATCAGATCAATGAACTTCTTCAAAGTACAGCCGGACGTTGTGGCCAAGCGGTTCTAGGCGCTTCAGTCTGAACCGAGCGACCGCTACTGTCGCAGGTTCGAATCCTGCCGGCCTCGGGCATGGATGTGTGTGATGGCCTTATGTTAGTTAGGTTTAAGTAGTTCTAAGTTCTAGGGGATGATGACCTCAGATGTTAATTCACATAGTACTCAGAGCCATATGCACCATTTTTCAAAGTACACTTGAAAAGAAAAATAAATAACATCAATCATATTTTCTGGAAAAGTCCGTATTATAAGATTTAATAGTTTATAGTTTTTGGGAGGATTTATCACACTTTTACCTCTATATGATCACCGTATGAAAGTGTAACATGGATGGTGGTAAAACCGAAACTGGAAAGAATTGAAGCATTCGAGATAAGGTGCTACAGACGAACGTTGAAAATCGGGTGGACTGGTAAGGTAAGGAATGAGCACGTTCTCCGCTAAATCGGAGAGGAAAGGAGTATATGGAAAATACTGACAATGAGAACGGGCATGATGGTAGGACATCATTGAATGACTTCCATGGTACAAGAGGGAGCTGCTGAGGGTAAAAACTGTATAGGAAGACAGAAATTAGAATATATCCAGCAAATAGTAGTGGTCGTAGGTTGTAATTGTTACTCTCAGATGAAGAGTTTGGCAGAGGAGTGGAATTCGTGGCGGTTGGCATCAGACGAGTCAGAAGAATGATGGCTCAAAAAAAAAAAAAAAAAAGAAGACCATAATTATAAACGTGTTTAGAGTTAACTGACGTAAAAATAGATGATATAGGGTGTTTCAAAAATGACCGGTATATTTGAAACGGTAATACAAACTAAACGAGCAGCGATAGAAATACACCGTTTGTTGCAATATGCTTGGGACAACAGTACATTTTCTGGCGGACAAACTTTCGAAATTACAGTAGTTACAATTGTCAACAACAGATGGCGCTGCGGTCTGGGAAACTCTATAGTACGATATTTTCCACATATCCAACATGCGTAGCAATAATATGGCGTAGTCTCTGAATGAAATTACCCGAAACCTTTGACAACGTGTCTGGCGGAATGGCTTCACATGCAGATGAGATGTACTGCTTCAGCTGCTCAATTGTTTCTGGATTCTGGCGGTACACCCGGTCTTTCAAGTGCCCCCACAGAAAGAAATCACAGGGGTTCATGTCTGGCGAATAGAGAGGCCAATCCACGCCGCCTCCTGTATGTATCGGATAGCCCAAAGCAATCACACGATCATCGAAATATTCATTCAGGAAATTAAAGACGTCGGCCGTGCGATGCGGCCAGGCACCATCTTGCATAAACCACGAGGTGTTCGCAGAGTCGTCTAAGGCACTTTGTACCGCCACAAATTCACGAAGAATGTCCAGATAGCGTGATGCAGTAATCGTTTCGGATCTGAAAAATAGGCCAATGATTCCTTTGGAATAAATGGCGGCCCAGTACTTTTTGAGGATGCAGGGACGATGGGACTCCAACATGGGGCTTTTCGGTTCCCCATATGCGCCAGTTCTGTTTATTGACGAAGCCGTCCAGGTAAAAATAAGCTTCGTCACTAAACCAAATTCTGCCCACATGCATATCGCCGTGATAAATCCTGTGCACTATATCGTTAGCGAATGTCTCTCGTGCAGCAATGGTAGTGGCGCTGAGGGGTTGCCGCATTTGAATTTTGTATGGATAGAGGTGTAAACTCTGGCGCATGAGACGTTACGTGGACGTTGGCGTCATTTGGACCGCAGCTGCAACACGACGAACGGAAACCCGACGTCGCTGTTGGATCACCTGCTGCACTAGCTGTGCATTGCCCTCTGTGGTTGCCATACGCGGTCACCCTACCTTTCCAGCACGTTCATCCGTCACGTTCCCAGTCCATTGAAATTTTTCAAACAGATCCTTTATTGTATCGCTTTTCGGTCCTTTGGTTGCATTACACCTCCATTGAAAACTTTGTCTTGTTGCAACAACACTGTCTTCTAGGCGGTGGAATTCCAACACCAAAAAAATTCTCTGTTCTAAGGAATAAACCATGTTGTCCACATCACACTTGCACGTTGTGAACAGCACACGCTTACAGCAGAAAGACGACGTACAGAATGGCGCACCCACAGACTGCGTTGTCTTCTTTATATTTCACATCACTTGCAGCGCCATCTGTTGTTGAAAATTGTAACTACTGTAATTTCGAAAGTTTGTCCGCCTGAAAATGTACTGTTGTCCCAAGCATATCGCAACAAACGGTGTATTTCTATCGCTGCTCGTTTAGTTTTTATTGCAGTTTAAAATATACCGGTCATTTTTGAAACACCCTGTAACTGATCCATTGGTATGCGCAGTAGGTAATGTGGCAGTAAGATTTAGGGAATAAAAGGAAGCATGAATGTAATGATTTTACTTTTAATTTCAGCTTAAGTAGACAAATATCACACATAACGCCTTGTGTACATGACTTTTACACGTTGGTCAACGTATATCGCTTTGCTGTGTGATCGTTTTGTAAAGATGGCTGGAGCTCAAAAGTGGCGACTACTTGGACAGGGCACATTGTAGGCAGGAGAAGTGGGGGGAGGGTGGGCTATGGTTTCCTATCAGTATGAAGTTTGGTTGTCTGAGTGTGACTAATGCATTAACGATGCTACGTATGTCTTTCATTACGTCACAAGCATTTAGTGACGGAGAGAGAAATATGTGTCGCTCCTGTACATCAGTACACTGTACACATACACCGTGAACACATGGCAGTATCTTCTTACATATATTCAAATTCTTCAAAATTAAAATCAGTACGTAATCAGTCTGGAACAAGCTTGTGGAAAGTCACCTAAACAAGCTTTGCGCGATGCTTTATATGTGTGAGACGTCAGTGACCTGTTACGTAAGGTCTCTGTGATATAGAAAGTCTGTGTAAATAGCATTAATTGTATTTGACGTATAAAAGAAATACCTATGTTATTTGTTCCCCAACATATTTTACCGAATCTGGGAAGCTGTGATACAAGCAGGAACTTTGATGATCACGTGGACTTCGATGACAGGTGGAACAAGCCCATACCGGTTCCGAGGGACTACTCGGTGATCACACGGCCAGATCGCTTCGCGTTCATTAGGCAACGCACGCTTCCAGTGCAGACATTCACGCATTGCAACATTCTGCTAATCTGTAATCATTGAGAAAACGTAATACATTACTTCCCGCTCACTATTAATGGAAATATTAATTGAGTTCAGCGTAGGATGAAAATTGACTGCGTAACAAACATACACTCCTGGAAATGAAAAAAAGAACACGTTGACACTGATGTGTCAGACCCACCATACTTGCTCCGGACACTGCGAGAGGGCTGTACAAGCAATGATCACACGCACGGCATAGCGGACATACCAGGAACCGCGGTGTGGCCGTCGAATGGCGCTAGCTGCGCAGCATTTGTGCACAGCCGCCGTCAGTGTCAGCCAGTTTGCCATGGCATACGGAGCTCCATCGCAGTCTTTAACACTGGTAGCATGCCACGACAGCGTGGACGTGAACCGTATGTGCAGTTGACGGACTTTGAGCGAGGGCGTATAGTGAGCATGCGGGAGGCCGGGTGGACGTACCGCCGAATTGCTCAACACGTGGAGCGTGAGGTCTCCACAGTACATCGATGTTGTCGCCAGTGGTCGGCGGAAGGTGTACGTCCCCTCCGACCTGGGACCGGACCGCAGCGACGCACGGATGCACGCCAAGACTGTAGGATCCTACGCAGTGCCGTAGGGGACCGCACCGCCACTTCCCAGCAAATTAAGGACACTGTTGCTCCTGGGGTATCGGCGAGGACCATTCGCAACCGTCTCCATGAAGCTGGGCTACTGTCCCGCACACCGTTAGGCCGTCTTCCGCACACGCCCCAACATCGTACAGCCCGCCTCCAGTGGTGTCGCGACAGGCGTGAATGGAGGGACGAATGGAGACGTGTCGTCTTCAGCGATGAGAGTCGCTTCTGCCTTGGTGCCAATGATGGTCGTATGCGTGTTTGGCGCCGTGCAGGTGAGCGCCACAATCAGGACTGCATACGACCGAGGCACACAGGGCTAACACCCGGCATCATGGTGTGGGGAGCGATCTCCTACACTGGCCGTACACCTCTGGTGATCGTCGAGGGGACACTGAATAGTGCACGGTACATCCAAACCGTCATCGAACCCATCGTTCTACCATTCCTAGACCGGCAAGGGAACTTGCTGTTCCAACAGGTCAATGCACGTCCGCATGTATACCGTGCCACCCAACGTGCTCTAGAAGGTGTAAGTCAACTACCCTGGCCAGCAAGATCTCCGGATCTGTCCCCCATTGAGCATGTTTGGGACTGGATGAAGCGTCGTCTCACGCGGTCTGCACGTACAGCACGAACGCTGGTCCAACTGAGGCGCCAGGTGGAAATGGCATGGCAAGCCTTTCCACAGGACTACATCCAGCATCTCTACGATCGTCTCCATGGGTGAATAGCAGCCTGCATTGCTGCGAAAGGTGGATATACACTGTACTATTGCCGACATTGTGCATGCTCTGTTGCCTGTGTCTATGTTCCTGTGGTTCTGTCAGTGTGATCATGTGATGTATCTGACCCCAGGAATGTGTCAATAAAGTTTCCCCTTCCTGGGACAATGAATTCATGGTGTTCTTATTTCAATTTCCAGGAGTGTAGTTTATCCATAGCGAGAGTTTAATACTGAATCTTGCAGAGTACTGTCACAGATCATGGCCACGAACACTTAAGCAGTAGATTGTACGAGGGAGAGAGGATCGGACAGTAACGCACAATAATATGATTTTTCCCCTGGTATTGCCGCTAGCATTTTGAAATTTCACACAACAATATAGTTTGAAGTTTGCGACACAGAGAATGATTTTTTGTCTTCTTTTTTTGTCTTGACGTGCAGCTCTTGCAAGAGAAGCAAGAACTACGAAACGATCATGGCGCGCATGTTACTGTCGTCAACCTGTGAAGAGCTGCGAAGTGTAGTCCGACATTCGTCGGGCGAAGTGCATGAATTGAGTGAAATTCACGGGGGAACACGCGGTGTATGTGGAGACAACTGTATGAACCCCAGAAATATCTCCAGCTGGTTTGCATTCTTCCAAAAGGATTGTGTGAACCTTAGTCATACGCCACGCTCCGAGCGGCTGGTAACAGCTGCAAACCCGAAAAATGTCGGTACTACGAGGCAGCAATATTGAAAGACCGGCTTGTCCAGCTGCGAACCTTATCGCAGTAGTTCAATATTTCCACTCGCTGGGTGCCTAAAACCATGACAGACAATATTGAGGGCCAGCGAATGTTTACAAGCTTGGATTTCCTGTCGCGTTACGCCTTAGAAGGGCATGACCTTTTTAAAGAAATCATTACTGGTGATGAGACGTGGGCGTACCAGTGCACGCCTGAAACGGAGCAGGCCTGTATGGTGGGTAAACATGATGATTTCCCAGCATGAAAAAAAATTCGAAGTGAATCATTCTGCTAGGTAAGCCCTTGGGACGGTGTCCAAGCATATGCGTGGTGTGTTATTGGTGGACTTTGCTGAACAATGGACCACTGTGAATGTTGCAGCCAATATCAAAACTCTGATTATGCAGCATCATGAACATCGTGACAAGTGCCACATTATTCCTGACAGTGCCAAATTCCTTCATGGCAATTCTCGTCTCCAGGTTGCTGTTTCCGTTGGTGAGAAAATCGCAAAAAGGAGCTCCAGCACCCACAACACAGTCCGGACCTTGCCCTGTCGGAGTTTCCGGACTTTAACGTGTTTGACCCCATGAATAAATCGCTGGACAGCCAAGGCTTTGCTACAGATGAGAAAGTGAAATCAGCAGGCTGCTGATGGCCGTACTCCAACCACACGGACTTTTAGGAACAGGGTGCACTGAAAGACGAACCACGGTGGGAGGAATGTGCTGAGAACATTAATGACAATGCAGAAAATTAGGTAAATGATTATTTGCGATTTTGTTTTGTTTTGTTAGGTATTAAATTTTTGGTGATAAAACTATTATGTGCTACTGCCCGATTTTCCCTCGTAGCTCCAAGCTAAAATGTAGATGAGCTTTGGCTTTGTTAGTACAAAAAAAACTCGTTTAACGACTCTGCGCCTAGAAATGAGGTAGAACATGTTTCTAGTCATCTGCAGGAGACTGGATAATTTGATAAGCTTGGATAACACTATTCAAGACTTAGTCGACGACGTGGAATACGGAGCTGATGTCTCAGAGTGCGAAGAATACAGAGATTGGGGAAACGAGCGATCCTGAAGGCAAAACAAGATACTGAGGAAACAATTTCAGATGTCAGTGCGTCTGGACGGCTTCGGGGCTTTCTACGCAGTCGTGTAACAGTGTTAGACTAGCATAGATTGAGCTCGAGTCATTCTCCAGAAGAGCGGGCACTAGGTTCACATCTGAGAGCAGTTAGAATCTTCTTTTGACGGAGACCCAAGCTTCTCATCTGTTAATGAACCGGCGTTTCATAGAGGCCATTTCGAAGCGGAACCGAAGAGTCTGGTAGAAGGAACTGCTGTAACTACAGCTCAATACGAGGACACAACAGATCTTTTATTTACGCGTCGTGGTAACAAAGGCAGAATTATTCAGTCGCACTTTGATAGTCTGAAAGTCAGTCACCAGAACTCTCAATTTCACATTTATCGAATGTGAAAAGCGCATCCAGAATCTACAGTGGCCAGGAGAGAAAGCAGAATCTTATTGTCAAGCGTTAGTTCCCTAAACACTTCGCTCTATCTCAGAAGACATATGTCGGCGCTGAATAATCCATACCAAAAGGATACTATTATCAGAAGGGAACAATATGAAACTAATCGAATTATTAACAAAAGACGAAGATGGAGCTCTGACGGCAAAAAGTATTAACTAACACTGTATCGTCTATGGCAGCCCTCAAAATTAACTCTAAGCCAGGACGTACAGTGCATGCGTCAGTACGGAAGGCACAACTCTTCCGTGTGTTTTGAGAGCAACATGGCCACTGTACACAATATTTCGAGACCGTTAAGAATGTTCATGAGCCCTGAAGGTTTTGAGATCAATTTTACGAAGACCTCACTCAGTGAACATTTAACTCTGTGCACCGATGGTAGTAGATCTTGTGTGTTGGTCATCATGCTTGTGTAGGCTTAGAGGGGCTCCACCCTATAAAAAGTACTAGGTGTTTACTTTACCGTAAGCAGGGCAAACCACTGCAGAGAGAAAGAACAAACGTTTTGTCTCTTTTTCAAGAAATGTTATCATAAGCAAGTCTGTGCGAATTCAGTTCTGCTTCGTAAGTTCCTCTTGTCGAACACAGATCCGTCGGCAATGCATCACTGGTCATCTAGGATACACATACCTTTAGTCAGCCTGTTTACATGCAAAAGGGGAGTCCTAGAGTAAGTAGATGCACACACTGCATTCTAGATGGAAGTTGAGATATGTCTGTACTTCGTTGATTGATAACGTAAAACTACAAGTCATTTTGAATCATCCACTGAAAATCAATGCATTTGAATCTTCATTCACAACAACATGTTCTTGATTTCAGGTTACTACATTTGAGAGTTTTCATTCCTTTTCAAGGCACCGACAGTTACCTCAAGAATACAAAACTAAATACACTACTCTACTTACTTTTAACTGGCCGACCCAGCAGAAGCTTACGATTATCCTCACACTGAGTTGCTAATCGGAGCATATCATTATAGAAGAACTTTTAACGAGATGTGTCTTTCGATCAGTGGTCTTGCTGCCTTCGAAATTCGGATGGATCCTTAGCAGAAGTCGCCTAAGAGTTTCCGCAGACCGAACCATCGCTAACCTACTCAAACTGCCATGCAGTGAAGAATTTGATAACACACTCCGGAGTTTCCGGGTCTTACGATCATAGAGGTATTTGATCATCAAGGACCTCGGTTCCGGACTGAAGCGCCTAGAACCGCTAGGCCACTCCGCCCGGAGATGAGTGCTTCAGATTCAGAACTACTCCAGGAACTTCACGC
Source organism: Schistocerca gregaria (assembly GCF_023897955.1). Lineage (NCBI taxonomy): Eukaryota > Metazoa > Arthropoda > Insecta > Orthoptera > Acrididae > Schistocerca > Schistocerca gregaria. The sequence continues at coordinate 182,982,317 of NC_064921.1, forward strand.
TTCCTATTCTGTCGAGGATCACGTAGTCCCTCTTCCACAATAATCGGAACTCATTCTTCCACCTAACGTCGGTAACACCGAAATTGGTTCCGTTCGTTGCAAACACATCTGGAGAAGAATGATGCCCTACATGCCGCATATCGGGCTCAAAAGTAAAACTATGTTCAAAATGTACATTTCGAACTGGACCCACTCCCGAATTCAACCAACATTTGTATTTGCCTCTCCGAATAGCAATGAGGAGAAACATGAAATGACGGAATGGTGAATCGTGCTCCACCCATCTTCACACTAAAACGACTCTCTTTCTCTTAATAATGTCTTACAAACCTCACCTAACCTGCTTCCTGATGTAACTGCAGTACGCATGCACTTTCGAACGCCATTTACTGCAATTATCGTATATATTACCCAACCATGTTTCCTGTTAGTTCTCAATCGGGCGACAGAGACCTGAGTAGATTCTTCTGTTATGCCGACAAAAACCACTGTGTGAACGAAGCAAACGGAAATCAAAGGACGACTATGTATCCATTTAAAACATTTTCATTTGGGCTTAAATGTAGTCCGTCCTTACTTTCAGCTGTTCTGAGAGATTTGGCAAGCATGTACTCACTGCAGTTTCCTAGACCAAGGTAAGCTGCTAAGAATAAGAACCACGTTCTCTTAACATATAATAAAAGTAATCCACGTTTTCACGATTGGAACTGTTGGCAGCACTGATAGGCGTGAGACTTCTTCGTTACTGCTGCAAGGTTACCAACATATACCTGAGCGCGTCAAGTGTTTGGATGGATTCTATGTTGACACTTGCATGGATAAAATGTAATCCCGGTAAATGGAGAACGTTAGTGTGTAATAAGCGTACAGAAATTCGAAACTACATTGTTGCATCCAAGTGGAAGCATTGTGAAGCTAGAGACAACCTGCCTATCATCCGTCTAGAGGAACCACGCTTCCGACCCTTCATATGATGGAAAGATGATGCCACAGTGGACCTCGGCTATTGCAATTACTAAACGCCCGCTGCACGATAAAGAAGCTTACTTATCGATGCCTTCCGTGAAACACAACACGCGTGGTCAGCTCAACGACAAGGTGTCTCAGTAAAGTCCAGTAAAGTGCTCGACTGTAGATGAAGAAGAGCTATTCACCGTACTCGTGAACAAGTCGCCCTTAGCGCAAGATCCATTTCCCAAATTGGGGGCGAAGGCCTCGCCTAACACGCTTCCTAATGGGAGGGAGACTTAACAGCATTGCCGATCAGACCTGTACCACTGATCTCAGAGGAGGCACATCTCTAGGACTGTCCATCTGAGCTACTTCTGGACGGACACCAGGGTGAGGAGGGTGCGGAGGATCGCTGGAACGATGCTTCTGCGATTTATTATATCAGTGAACTGTGATGTATAACCTCTATGTCCTACAGACACTCCGAGCAAATAAAGTTCCTTGTATTTGACGTTCAGAATACAAATATTGTTGTTCCTAATAAAAGTTAATCCATAAGTATAAGGTCCATGTAATTTGTTGCTGCCACAAACCTAGGAATACTAAGAATCAAAATTACATATTCATGAACCACATGCTTTGTCGCATGTGGCAAAGTGCATCACATTTTCACAACGAGCTGATAAATGTTGAAGGCAAACTGACAAAAAATGACAAAACCAAATCAGAAAAGGAATGGCGCTTGATTAGCAAAGCACGCATATGGGTGGACTATGCAAGTCCTCCGCTTAATTACTCCTTTTTACAATCCAAACCGACTTTGTTTACACTAATCCACTGTCTGACCCAATTCTATTCAAATGGAATCAGCTATAACCAAGTGCACCACGCCCGATGATTTACTGAATAACAGGGAGCTATAAATATCATTTAACAATCCTGCGTCAGTGCAACAATACTTTACCCTTCTACCTCTATTCAGGTGACAGCGGAAATCAGCACGCTCCGTGCCAGGAGCAGCGCACTGAGGAAGCTATCATGTTCTGATAACTCCAAAAAAGTTAGCAAAATACGCGGCCTGAAGTTTCTCATTATTGGAACGTGGGAATCATCCCTATAAGAACAATTAAATCCAGGCAGATTTCTGTGCGAGGTTCACCCATTCACTGGTGTGGCCAAACCAATATGACTCTCAGGATCGATAGTAATAGCTGGAGTTGTCAAACGCCAGATTGCCGCCTAATATGAATAAGTTTACCTGCGCGACACACAATGTGTCTGAAATGATATGCAGATCAACTGTCGCCGCAGTTGGAAATTACCAATGGCTCTTTGTCCAATACAAATTCCAGATCACAAGTCTCACTCATTAGGGAAGTTCTCCACCAGTGGATGACCAGAAGGCGAATCAGGAAAGACTTACAATCACATTCAATCAAACCCTGTAACCGAATTAGCAAAAACCCGCCTTCAGTTGTACAAACAAATCGAACAACCCTCTACTTTCTGAAACTCCGACATTGGCTGTTCTACTGACCTGGTAGCCATTCCAGACAGAGCACCTGGATTCCCACACCAGGGGACAAAGTGTCAGCTTTGCACACCGTTACAGAATTCAATCTCTGACATAAATCTCTCTTGTCTGAAAAACATTTTTAGACAAGGTAGGTGCTGTTCTCACTGTGAGCGTGGCCATGTTTCAGCAGAAAATATTTACCTAGACGGGAGAACCGACCCTCATTTATAGAGAGATCTAATATCTCCAGACTGACCATTTCCAATTTCTGAAAGAAGGCTGTTAAGCTTCGCAGACATTTGTGCCTGTGAAATATAAGTTTTTGACGCTCATTAAAAGAACCTGGTGATTTCCTGGCGTCAGAGAGTTGCAGTCTTGCCTCCAGTAAACACATGCGCCAGCTGCTCTGTGTTATCCCCGTTTCTAATATGAGTAAGCTTGGAGTTTTATGACTGTCCCACCATTTGCACAAAGCTCAGATTACAGCAGTCTCACTTAAATGGCTTCCTGCAACCACTGACCACCTTTGCGACAATCCCTCACCTGGCTCAGGTAAAACGTTTTGCGGCCTGGTGCCCTCCTGCTCCGACCCTAAGTGGGAAGAGAGGAGTGCCATGCGCCGAAGTCCCATTGCAGGTACAATCTACAAAGCGTTCCTTCCCAGAAACACTCGCTCAGCCAGGTCACTGGTCACAGCATTTATGCACCGCAGACCGTCTTTCTCCCTGTTCCTCATAGCCTCCATTACAGCCTCTCGAGCAAAATTTCTCTACAGGCTACACATGCAATTATATGAATATTCTACCTACGATTTCCTCTTGTGAAAAGTCATAAATCACATGTACCAAAGGTAGTACTGGGGAACACAAGATCATGATCTAAAACATGAATATCAGCCAGCCTGACTGTGTTGTTAAAGTGGGAGAGTGGCATGCCACCTGTCACTGCCGCCCTGTTTTCGAATAATTTTTCCATGGGGTGTGTCACACTTCATAAAGAGGTTGGTGAGACATGAAGCAAAAGAAATTATGAGATTCTAACTTGGTCTTTCTGAAGGAAATGCCGTACAATGTCAGCTTTGCCAATCAAAGATGAAATGAAACCACACACTATTATCACATCATTCAACCAGGGGTCATATACACAGTCACTATTGCAGGCCTGCAAAAGTTTCATGGTTTGATAGGTGTCAGTATTGATCCTGTGGACCTTCAGATTTTTGATATACACTCATGACCATAAATACAATGATTTAATGGTAGAAAGTCATGAAGACATTCATACCGAAGCTGAAGTGATAGATGATTTGTTTCCACAATACAATATCGTTGAGCACTGAGCATTCTCTGCCTCACTCCCCCACCCAAAAAAAGGAAAAGTACGTGCCTGTTCGGCAAGATATCGCACTTACAAAAGTGGCATGATTAAAGGTCCTGGTCAAAGGTCGCCAATTGAAGGCCGTCGCTTCCTTCAATCAGAAAATACATCTAAGAATTATGTTAAATTTTACTGTCTTTACGTAAAGAAAAACTACTGTTTTCATTAATCTTCAAATCGTGAAGTACACCCATAACTTTTTATATATGAAATTAGTGAATTTGTTCATGGCAGTTAATCTGTCCATCTCACTTTCTGAACTCAAATTAACTAATTTAGTAAGACTGAACCTTTAATTTCTCATGTATTACCACAAAAAATGTAAATGATGAGTAGTTGACTAACTCTGAATGGGAACAGTGGCGTATTTAAGTTTACAATGATAATGAGGTATATATTTTAACTCTTAAAACTATAACGAGCTGATAAATCTTACAGGGAAAATGATAATCCAAACCAGAAAAGGGATGGCACTTGATTGGGAAAGCTTTCCTTGGGGTGGAAACAGAGCTGCCCTTTTACAACGTAATCTCACTTTGTTTGCATGAATCCATTGTGGGGCCCGATTCTATTCAAATGGAATCGACTACTGCCAAATACACGACAAACTATGGTTCACTGACGAACAGGGAGGTATGACAATCGTTTAACACCTTGATATAGGTGGCAGCGGACAACAGCACTCTATCGGCTAGCAGCGGCGCTCTGAGGCAGCTGTATCGTTCTGACGCACCCACGAAAATTTTGAAAAACGCTGTCCGGCTTTCTGTTTATTAGAGCCCTGAAATGCCGGCAGATTTCTGTGTGAGCTGCACCGGTTCGGTGGTCTGGCCAAATCAATATGAGTCACAGGCACAACGGTGAGTGCTGGAATTGTCAAATGTGAGACGGCCAACTCAGGGCGTTTACGTTCAGCCTCCTAACACACGATACGTTGGAGATGATATGCAGATCCACTGTCGGCACAGGTGGTTCTTAGTCCACCACAAACGTCAGGCCACAAGTCTCACGCTCTATGGAAAGACCTGAAGTTCTCCAGAAAAAGGAGGAGCAGAAGACGAAGCAGGAAAGAATCACAATCACATTCCACCAAGTGCCGGTATGGGAGCCGCCTACACGTTGTACAACCCAATCAAATTACCTGACTCATTGAATCTCCACTCTTGACTGACCTATTCTGCTTGAAAGAAGGCTGCTATGCTCCCCAGACAGTCGCGCCCGTGAAATATTTGTTTTTGCCGCTCGCAAAGAGAACCGGTCGACTTACTGGCTTCAGCGAGTTTACGGTCTTGCCTCTACCAACCACCTGCACCAGCCACTCAGACTGTGTCATCTCAGCTTCTAACATGAGAATTCTTGGAGTTTTATGACTGACCCACTGTTTGTAAAAAAGCTCAGATTACAGCAGTCTCTCTTAAATGGCTTCCTCCAACAACTTTATACCAACTGGCCACCTTTGCGACACGGTCTGCGCCTGGCCCAAGCAAAATGTTCCAACCCAAAATGGGAAGAGAGTAGTGGCATGGTCCGAAGTCCCTCTCCAGGTACAGTCCACAGAGCGCTCATTCCCAGAATTACTCAAACAGCCAGGTCGCTGGACACAGCATTTATGGCACGCAACCCATCTATCTCCTTGTTCTCTATTGTCACCACTATTACAACTAGGGTAAATGTTCTCTACAGTATCCACAATCTCTTCGTGTAAAAAGTCATAAATCACATTTACCAAGTGCAGTACTGGGGAACACCGAGAGCATGATCTGAAAAATTAATATTAAATTCACTGATGGTGTTGTTAAGGTGAGAGAGTGGCTTGCCACCTCTCAATTCCGCACTCTACAAATACGTAAAGAATAGAGTCAATCAAAGAAATGACTGACAACATGAAGTTTAGTTTGAATGTTGTTATTATTTTTTCCTGTACCATGGGGGTTACGGTAACTAGGTTCCCCTAAGTATCTTTCGAAGCATCCTGTCTGCAGTTTAAGCGTAACTGCAATTAAGCGTCTGATTCTATTTAGGATACACATTCACTGGGAAGAGAGGTTGTGATGCTTCTTTCTTTGAGGCAATGTTGGCTAATCGCGCTCTGATGGAAGAGTGTACTGTGAAACAAAGTTTTTTGTGCTGTTAAGCTTTATCTAAGCAGCGCAATATTCTGTGGGAACTGAATATGTGCTCCGAGAAACACCATTAATAATACAAATCATTTTTTGGCATTTTGTTGATACTATTTTTTAAATCATATAATGATTTCTGTGCTATCAGTTGTAACTTAAAATTAAAGTAACCACTGAATAAATAAAGTGCTGTTACTTTTCAAAATATCATCGACCAACAAAATAAACAAGGTGTTCCAGGAGTCTCAAACTGTTTCGTGAAAGGAAAAGTGTAGAAACGTCTGGTCTAGAAGAACACTGAAGGTACTGGCCACAGATGACCACTCTGATAGTGTGGAAGTATACGCAACTGCTCGAGAATTTTCTAGAAATGCGTAATAATTTCTGCAGATATTTTAGTATGTTTTATTAGCGGAGGATAGTAGGAGGGCACTGCAGGTTTCGGACTGTAAGTTACTGATGTCATCATCAGCATTTCTGGAATCGATGACATTAACAACAAGATTCTAGGCCCTACCCCTCTCCCATTTACAGGAATGCGATCTTCTCCGTCATACCCCAGAAGTCTCCCCAGAGCTAACATCATCCATTGTGCATGGAGACTCAGTTTTATAATTTTAGATCGACAGCAGTATCGTTCTGCTAGAAGTTCACATAATTTCTAATGTAATTTAATTTACATCGACTTAATCAAATAAGTGATAATAAAAGTAGTTCCTCAGTACCGAAATTCAAGTATATGTGGTCTCATACATAGCCATATGATTTCACTACAACTACTGTTTGCTACTTTGCCTCTTTTTGCTTTATTCTGGCATTGGATTTTCCTGAACGTGGTTCAGGGGGATTGTGAATCAGCGTATAAGCATTCACAGAAGTGTTGTCAAAAAATTTACGTGTTCATGTTTTAGGTTGTGTCAATTTCTTGAAAGGTATGGATTGCGGCATTATGTTTCTGCCTTCTACTACCCGTAATGGAGTACTTTATTCCTCACTGACCCATGGTGTGTATAATCCGGGATTTACAGTCTCAGAGCTGCAAGTCGACAAAAACATAGAACCGTCCAGAACCCGTCATACTGCAGCATTCCCGAAGTCCTGGGTGAGCTTGATCACTGTTTCAATTAGCTGTGAACAAAATTATGATTTACTTGACTTATTTTAGCGAAGTATTCTGGGGACTTTCGCAGATTATAATAATCAGACGTTTTGTTTATTACTTACTGGTATGATCTTTACAGTAACTTTTGGTATCGAAACAGTATTTTCTAGCTCTCAAGTGATAAAATGTTGCTTCATTATGGTTTCTGTGATATTTTTAGGCATATTCACAGTTAACATTGGCTAGTTTACTTTCATCAGACTCATTTTAATTACAGATCTAACTATATAAACATTTTTCAAAATATTTGTTTAATACATGAAACCTCGATCACTCTTTTAAGTATAAATGGATCTGTGGACCTGCAGCCATGAACAAGCACGAATGGATGATAGGTTTATCCAAAGAAACGGTGGATTATTAATTCTGTATCATCAGTGGGGCTCACATTAATGCAGTCCCAAATACACTACTGGACATTAAAATTGCTACACCACGAAGATGACGTGTTACAGACGGGAAATTTAACCGACAGGAAGAAGATGCTGTGATATGCAAATGATTAGCTTTTCAGAGCATTCACAAAAGGTTGGCGCCGATGGCGACATCTGCAAGGTGCTGACATGAGGAACCTTTCCGACTTCCCATACATAAGCAGCAGTTGACCGGCGTTGCCTGGTGAAACTTTGTGATGCCTCGTATAAGGAGGAGAAATGTGTACCATCTTGTTTCCGACGTTGATAAAGGTCGCATTGTAGCCTATCGCGATTGTGGTTTATCGTATCTCGACATTGCTGCTCGTCTCGGTCGAGATCCAATGACTGTTGGCAAAATATGGAATCGCTGAGTTCAGGAGGGTGCGGGATCCCAACGGCCTCGAATCACTAGCAGTCGAGATGACAGGCGTCTTATCCACATGGTTGTAAAGGATCATACTGCCACGTCCCGATCCCTGGGTCAACAGATGGGCACGTTTGGGGACGTTTTCAAGACAACGACAATCTGCACGAACAGTTCGACGAGGTTTGCAGCAGCATGGACTATCAGCTCGGAGACCATTGCTGCGGTTACCCCTGACGCTGCATCACAGACAGGAGCGCCTGCGATGGTGTACTCAACGACGAACCTGGGTGCACGAATGGCAAAACGTAATTTTTTCGGATTATTCTAGGTTCTGTTTACAGGATAATGATGGTCTCATCCGTGTTTGGCGACACCGCAGTGAACGCACAATGGAAGCTTGTATGTGTTATCGCCTTACTGGAGTATCATGCGGGATGTTGGTATGGGGTGCCATGTAATCTAGGGTCACATGTTGATCGCATTTACGGCACTTTGAAGAATGGACGTTACATTTCAGACATGTTACGACCTGTGGCTCTACCCTTCATTCGATCTCTGCGAAATCCTACATTTCATCCTACATTTTATCATCTACATTTCTTCTTGATGTAGCAGTTTTAATGGCCAGTGGTGTACATATAGAAATCACGAGAAAAGCACCACTTCTTCCCACGCTGAACTAGTGTCATCATCAATTATGACTGCAACAGGCGTGAAATCATCAAGATTGAATGATGGATCAAGGGAAACATACCGCATGTGGCAGGTCCTGCACGGAACTTTCAGGATACAGAAAATGTTCGACTTATGCCCTGGCCAGCTCATTCTTCAGATCTCTGACCAATTGAAAACGTCTGGTCAATGGTGGCCGAGCAACTGGCTCGTTACAATATGCCAGTCACTACTCTTGATGAACTGTGGTATCGTGTTGAAGCTGCATGTGCAGCTGTACCTGTACACGCCATCCAAGCTCTGTATGACTCAATGGCCAGGCGTATCAAGGCTGCTATTAGGGCCAGAGGTGGTTTTTCTGGGTACTGATTTCTCAGGATCTATCCACCGAAACTGCGTGAAAATGTAATCATATGTCAGTTCTAGTACAATATATTTGTCCAGTAAATACCCGTTTATCATCTACATTTCTTCTTGATGTAGCAGTTTTAATGGCCAGTAGTGTACATATAGAAATCACGAGAAAAGCACCACTTCTTCCCACGCTGAACTAGTGTCATCATCAATTATGACTGCAACAGGCGTGAAATCATCAAGATTGAATGATGGATCAAGGGAAACATATCTTATATCAGGATGAATCACTTATCTCCTTACAGTAAGTCGGTGGTTGTGTTCAGATATGACATCATCAAGGTGAAAGGCTCCTCAAAACTAATGGGGCGCCACAGACACAGACCCGGTGGTCCGAATGTGCAGTGAAGGACCATTAAATGGGCTTTCATTAGACTTGCATTAGTAATCGAGGTCACCACGACATCTGTGGACAACGCGGGCGCTGTGGCCAGGTCCCTGCATGTTTCATGCTAAATACGAGTATCTTCCCCAGGAGCGAGAATATCTTCAGCAGGATAACAGTCCATCTCACAAAGCCATAATCGTGTTACAGTTACATGCGGAGCATAAAAGTGAACTCATTTTGAAGTCTTGACCACGAAATTAGCCTGATTTGCAACCAAATGAACACACCAGGAATACTAGAGGAATGGCGGTCATAAGGTTTTGGTTCCGTAGTGTATGATTCAGTCCCATTCACCTGCAAGTGTGAAAATGCAAATACTGATCGCTGAGACCAAATTTGGACTAGCAGCACACATTTGAAAATTTAACCAGAAACATGGCAGTGACGGTTGTATTTGTTGTATTTGGCGTGTTCCTTCATTCCCAACTGTAAAGGCCGGCCGGAGTGGCCGAGTGGTTCTAGGCGCTAAGTCTGGAACCGTGCGACCGCTGCGGTCCGAGGTTCGAATCCTGCCTCGGGCATGGATGTGTGTGATGTCTTAAGTTAGTTAGGTTTAAGTAGTTCTAAGTTCAAGGGGGCTGATGACCTCAGATATTAAGTCCCACAGTCCTCAGAGCCATTTTTAAACCCATCTGTAAAGAAATGGATAGTATCAACCATCCCCCAGCTGAAAATCCTGGCTGCAAACCAGTCCGACCAGCAAGAGGTCATTAACAGTGGTGTCAGATGGTGTGCTCTCAGTGGAAACTTCGAAAGTTCCCATCACATTTTTCTTAATTGAAGACAGGAGCCAGAGAAAGACGAAATATGAAGGACGTGGAAGCAAAATGTAATTTCGCTTATTGCTTTATTGGTATTGTAGCAGTACCTGTCATGGACATTATTATCTTCACCCACCAGAATTAAGTGTTTATTCTTGGCCCCGTAATTGGAAAGTTTCATTACATATGCAGGAACTAATCCTGTTAATGAAAGATCTAATGCTAAGGTAAGCTGTGAAGTAAGACGACCAAATTAATTGAGAGAAGTTTGAAAGCAAAACATATCCCGGTCTCACTGTCAAAAAAGTGATGTTGGTCATAACAGAGTTGTTGTAAAGGAAACAAGACGAGTACTTTTTTCAACGTAATCAGCTTAGCAAGTTCTAGTGGGAAATGGTATGATGGCGTGCTATACAAGGGAGACTTCCAGTTTTAGAATCATCTCTCCAGTTTTATATGGAGTTTGGACAGTAATTTGATTGGCACCAATGGAAGAAGACGTAAGACGTAAAAACTGCTGGGCTAACCCACGGTGGTGCCGAGATAGGAAGCCTATATTATGTCCTACAATGTGGCTGTTTATCGTAGCGCTCATGACAGCCATGATAAGCTACATCCAGGACAACTGGAACTTCTGTGAATGGGATCTCGCAACGGTGGCATATACGCTTCAGAAGTGGGTGGGAAAAGTTTACCTGTAGCTTACATATGGGATATGCGCTACTACTGGACTCCTGCATCTCAAATCATTCATGAGGGCCCTGAGATTCACAGATAACTGTGTAAGTGGAATAGTTAGTGAAAACTGGAGCCCGATGACAGGTAATGTCGTCTTCTTGTCCTGTTGTGTGGTGACGACCACCATGCTTGTGGCAGCGCGAAAAGATTATCTCGATATGTATGCGACGTTGATCCTCCTTGTCCTCGTCCTTTACAAGTCGATAGTAGCCCTCCAGTTCGTATTTCTGGTGTTGGAGCTACGAGAGAGGTTCCAGAGTGTTAACGCCAGTATAAGAGAGTCATTGCCACCACTCAGAGTGCCCGAGCTTCGTGAAGTGTTTGGGGTTGGGGCGGAGCAAGTGTCACCACAGACCACCTCTGGGAGGTTGCGCCAGCATAGGGAGGCGTACGTGGTGTAGGCAGGGGAGACCCTGCATCGGCACTTCGGCCTGGCAGTGGCCCTGAACATCGCCCACTGCATGGGCGGCATCACGTTCTACGCCTACGGGATGCTGAGCCAGGAGGGGACGTTGCAGTCGCCCTATCGGGGGTCAGCTTGTCTGTGCTGTGGCTGACCCACCACTCGCTGTGGCTGGTTGCGATGTCGCTGGCGTGAGCAGTCACTGCTGACGCAGCAGCCGATACGGGGCCACTGTTGCTCAGGGCGTCCGCCATCTGCGACTGGCGCAGTCCAGAGCTGGACGCCTTCACGAGACTCACGCTTCGAGGACCGCGACTGCGCTTCACCGCCGCCGGACTGGTCGTCGTCGATAGGAGCCTGCTGGTCTCTGCCCTGGCCGTGGTAGTCACCTACCTAGTCATCCTGGGACAGCAGTGAGGAGAGTGCTAAAGGGGCACGGCGCTCTGTGTGTGCAGATTTGGATGCAGAATTGGACAACCTGAGTTCCTTATGTACCTCAGCAGCATCAGTGTAGTGACAGCAAGAATGTCTTCACGTCTACTGTGTTAAATTTTAAGGAATAGACAGAATGTGGTACATTATTCTGGGTACAATTTAATGTCCTTTTTGCTGGACGCTGAAGTAATGTGCTTGTAGCTGTTATGAACAGTGATGAAACACAGTGGTTATAGATTTCTCATAAAATGTTAGACGAAAACCTGTTAATGAGGAGAATATTTTGCCACATAGTTGATATGCTAAAGTTCGTTATTTACCACGTTATTCCGTTAACCAGAGACTTTTTCGATGCGAGAATGTAATTATTAAGGGCCATCGAGAGCTGGTGAAAGGAGAAATACTATGGGCTTTGGAACAACATCTAAGAAGGCATTACAACGTTTATTTATTTACCTAGGATGTGACATTTCATTAACTACTGACCTTACTTTTCTTCATTTCCCCCCTTCATAAATTTAATAATTCAGAATTCTCTCTCAGTTGTGTCAGCACAATGTGTTAGTGAGGCGACACTGTGTACACTCCGCTGTGTTTTAGTAAAAGAAGCAGATTTTAACGTGGCAGCAGGAGAAATTTGTAACTTTTACTCAAAATTCGCAACTCACGACGTTTCACTGAAAGGTACAAGTGGTTAACAAGCCAGGCCAAAACACATCGCTGCTTTTGTTGAATTTCCATCGGAATTCTTTATAGACAGTTATCAAAACAGAGGTGACAGATCTTTTTGAATGGTCACAATGTCAGGGTGGCCGTAGAAGGGCTACACTTAATATTTACAAATAATGTGAGCCGAGGCTTCAGCTTAGAAAGCACTTCCCCTGCAGCGGTCTGCATTTCCCCTGCAGCGTCTGCCAGGAACCCACACCGCCACCACTTCCCCCACATGCCGAATGTGCATCTACCAGCCACGGTACTGTTCAAGGACTCTACCAGTGGTTCCTGAATAAGATCACCATGTTCTTTAATTTTTGTTGACTTGCCACACTCTTTCGCATTAGATCACCGATGCCATTGCAATAAAGGGACGTCAACTGGGAACTGAGGTACCTCTACGAATGCAGTACACCGTAGCAGTCATATGGATTACCTTTTTCAGCATGTACACTCAGTAAGCAGTAAAGGACACGAAAGAGAATTTTGCAGAGAGAATTAAAGTTCAGAGAGAAGACATTAACACTCTAAAATTTACGTATGACATTGTAACTTTCTCAGAGACAGCAAATGACTTGCAGAAGCGTGTGAATGAAGTTCACTGTGCTCTGAAAAGTGGTTACAAGATGAACATATAAAAGAAGGGATATAGAACGAGGCCGAATAAAGTCAGGTGATGCAGAATGAATTAGATTTGGAAATAAGGCATTATCTGTAATGGGCTACATCAGCTATTTGGGCTGCCAGAAACTGATGATGATGTAAAATGATGATCTAAAATGATGAATGGCTGTAGCACGAAAAGAATATTGTGAAAATCAGGACTTTGTTGCGATCTAACACAATTAAAGCATTAGGAATTCTTTTCTTAAAGAATTTGTCTGAATTTTTGCCTTTTATACAAGTGAATAGCGGTTTTCTATATGTGATGCTATGGAGACTGATGAAGGGTAGATGGTTAGATCAAGAAACTAGCGAGAAAGTACTGAATGAGATTAGGGGAACACGTTATTTAAGTCACTGTAGTCTAAAAGGAGCAATCTCTTGTTAGGACACATCGTAAATCATTTGCACATGTTCCATGGGACTGACCGACAAGACATTAAATCATTATATAATATTATTAAATAGAGACGCAGAAACAATCCATGGGAGAGGGCATTATTTCAGTTAATGGGAACAGGCGTACTGTATATCATAGTGTATTTGCAGTAGATATCTTTAGTAATAATTTTATTTCAAAAAGGTGAGATGACATTATCTCGGTTAATGGGAACAGACGTATTGTAAATCATAGTGTATTTGTAGTATATATCTTTAGTAATTATTTTATTTAAAAAGGTGAGGAAACCGCTGCAAACATTTCGTAACAGCAAGCAAAGCAGTACAAGAAGAAGCGGTACAGAGGACAATTAGAGAAATAAACACACCTCCATCTGAAGTAAATGGTCATACAGACAGAGGGGAAGCGTGGGAGGTAAAAATTGTAGAGGATAGCCTAGTGATAAATACACTAAGAGGGTCCAAATAGATGTACGTTGCAGAAGTTTTTGAAAGAGGAAGGTGATAAGAAATTTACGTGCGATGGAGTAGCGTGGAGATCTGCTTCAAACCAGTCTTTGGACTGAATACTATTACAATAGCTCAGGTAAGGAACTTCGTCCCCATCTACATAGATAGGAAAAAAAGTCACACTTCAGTACCTGGCCGAGGATTCATCGAACCACCTTCAGAATAATTCTCTATTATTCCACACTCGAACAGCGTGCGTAAAAAATGAAAGCATATTCCTTTCTGTGAGTGCTCTGATTTCTCATATTCTATTGTGATGATCATTTCTCCCTGTGGGTCGGCATCAATAAAATCTTTTACCATTCAGAGGAGAAAGGAGCTGATTGAAATTTCGTGAGAAGATCCCACCGCAATGAGACAAGCTTTTGTTTTAAGATGCCCACCCTAATCTTTTATCATATCCGTGACACTCTCTCCCCTATTACTCGATAACACAAAACGTGCTGCCCTTCATTGACCTCTCTGTACGAACTCTGTTAACCCTGTCTGGAGAGGATCGCAGAATGCGCAGCAGGACTCCAAAAGAGACGTACAAGATTAGCATAAGCATCATGGATGTGTAGCATATTCTAAGTGTTCTGAAAATAAAACGCTGTCTTTGGTTCGCCTTCTCCACAACATCTTGTACTTGCTCTTTCCAGTTTGAGTTGTTCGTAATTGTAATTCCTAGGTATTCAGTTGAATTTACGACCTTTAGATCTGATTGATTTATCGTGCAACAGAAATTTAACGGATTCGTTCTGGCCCTTATGTGGATGACATCACACTTTTCGTTATTTTGTGTCAGTTGTCAGTTTCCGCACCAAATAGATTTCCTTTCTAAGCCATTTTGCAACTTGTTTTGATCATGTGATGACTTTACTAGACGGTAAACGACAACATCATCTGCAATCGACATAAGACGGTTCCTCTGATTCCCTCCTAAATCTTTTATGTAGAGAAGTACGAGCAGAGGGCCGGTAACACTAACCTGGGGAACCCTAGAAATCGCTTTCATTTAACTCGATTATCTTCTTTAAATTACTACAAACTGAGACCTCTCTGACAATAAATTACGAATCCATATGCATAACTGAGATGACATTCAATAAGCACGCAATTTGATTACAAGACGGTTGTTAGGTATGATGACAAAGGCCTCTGAAAGTCTAGCAATAATTAATTAATTTGAAACCCGTGGTTAATAGCTCTCGACATTTCCTGTGAGTAAACGGCTAGATGTGTTTCACAACAACGACGTTTTCTAAACCCATGTTGAAAGGGTCTCAACAGTCCATTCTCTTCTAGGTAACTCATGATGTTCGAGCACACAATATTTTCCAAAATCCTGTTGCATATCGACGTTAATGACATAGATGTGACATTTAGTGAATTACTCCTACCCTACTGCCTTTCTTGAATATTTGTTAACCTGTGCCATTTTCCTGTCTCTGAGTACGGATCTTTCGTCGAGTGACTGGTTGTGCATGATTGTTATGTTGGGAGCTACTGCATCAACGTTCTCTGAAACAAACGTAATTGCTATACAGCCTGGACCGGAAGACTTGGTTTTATCAAATAATATAAGTTGCTTCACTACAGCCAGGATACCTCCTTATAAGTTACTCATATTGGCAGCTAAACTTGTTTCTGATTCTAGGATATTTACTTCGTCTTTTTTGGTGAAGAAATTTCGGAATCATGTGTTTAGTAACTCCCTTTAGCAGTACTTTCCCGGCAGTAATTTCATTGCTATGGCGCAGGGAAGGGTTTGATTGCGTATTACCGCTGGGATATCTTATATACGACCAGAATCCCTTTGCATGTTCTGTCAGGTTTCAAGACAAAGTTTGGCTACAGAAACTATTATAAGCATCTCCATTGAAGTCCCCACTAAATTCTGAGCGGCTGTGAAACGTAGCCAATCTTGGGTATTTTGCGTTCGTTTATCTCTAGCATCCTTTTTTTTTTATTGTTTCTGCAAGATTTTTCTCGTCTGCTTTGTGTACCATGGCGATCAGCTCGTTGTTTGTTAATTTATTTGGTATAAATCTCTCAATTACCGTTGTGACCGTTTCTTTGAATTCAAGCTGCATCTGGAGTACACTTCCACTGTTAATTTGGAAGGAGTAGAGATTTACTCTCAAGAAGGTTTCAAACGAATATACATCTACTTTTCTGAGTACATATATTTTTCAACTATTTTTGGATGATTTGGGAGTTAGGGTATTCAGTCTTGCTTCGATAACCCTGTGTTCACGAATTCCAGTATCTGTCTTCATGCTCGTTATTAACTCAGGACTATTTGGTGCTAAGAGGTAAAGTGTATTGGCAAAACCTTTTAGTATTCGAGTGGCCTCATCGACTAATTCCTGGAAGTAATTTACAGAGAATCCATTTAACACAACTTCGGATGCCGTTCCACGTGTATTTTCGCCGAGATATCGAGCGTGATTGAAGTCACCATCAATTATAATTGTGTGAGTCGGGTACGTATTCGATATTAAAGTCAAGTTTCCTTTCAAACTTTCAGCAATTGTATGATTTGCTCTGGGAGGTCAGTAAAGGAATCCAATTACTATTTTATTCCGTTTTCCAAGAATGACCTCTACCTATTCAACTCACTGGAACTATTTACTTCAGTTTCGCTACTAAATAAACAACTTCTAACAACAACAAACACACCGTCATATGTGTTCAGTCTATCATTTATGAACACCGTTAGATCCTTCGCAAAACTTTCGGATGAACTTTATTTTTTAAATTTAGCCAGCTTTTAGAGCCTATAACGATTTCAGAATCACTGCTTTCTTTTTGCACTTAGAATTCTGGTCCTTTCGCAACACTGCTTAAAAAATTTACAGCTGTCTTATAGATGATTGAACGAGCACTTTTTGTGCCATCTTGAGTGGGCTGTTTTTATTTTCTAACTGTAAAATTGTTGTTACATATTAACATTTCGCTAAATATTAATATGTAACAACAATTTGTAGCAATTTGTAACAACAATATGTAACAACAATTGTGGTTAAGTATTAAAATTCCACTATATGGTAACATGTATCAACAATTTTAAAGTTAGAAAATGGAAACACCCTAGTGAAGATACCACAAAACATGTCTGGGTGAAACAAAACAGAAAAAAGGTGTCTTGCATAAGGAGGAATTAATTCCTCGTTCTATTATCGTAGCAAGCATGGACATAACAAGAACTGCTACACCACAAGGTGGTCATATCGATCTACGTTCTTCCTGTGTTCAACCAACAACCTTCGAGACTAAAGCACATTTTGTGTTTCCCCGAGACCCCTTAACCTAAGAAACAGCCCAGTCTACGCCATACAGGCCCCGCCAGCTGCTTAGCCCCTCCTGCGAGTAATGGACACCTGACTATTAAGAGGAAAGCAAAAAAACACCCCTTATGGTGCAAGTCGAGGAATCTGCAGCCTACATGATCGCAGGACACCTGAGCCTCCGATTCGGACTCACAGCTTTGTACCAGAGGTCAGCAATCGGTTATGTGAAATTTGCTGCAAATGAGAGCTCCGCTTTCATCTCGCTGGCAATACTGGCGGCCCTTAGCACTGATGATAGCCTCTCGAAACTAAAGAGAAATTTTTCTGATCAAAAGCTACACACACCTATGGTACTGACATGAGCCACGTCCAGCAGTTGGCTGCACCCTGTGCTGCAAGGGCCCATTTCACTACTGGTATAACTCCACCCAGTACCCACACGAAGTGCACAATGGCCTTCTCCCCCTCCCCTTTAATTCACGTCCCTATAGCGTTCCATAACGCGCCTAACATTGGTGCTCCTAAGTACCAATAACCCCACTCTCTGAGACCGCCCAGGTCTTTCAGGCTGAGAGGCTTGCTCTGGAACACGACAAGCGACTGCCGATAGCGGAGGGGCAGTGTCAGCCATAGGCAGCACCTGGAAACTGTTTGTCAGACTGGCCAGAGAAGAGTTACGCTTGGCCACCAGGGCCGTCTTCACAGCCCGCCAAGCCCTGAGGCGACCTCCCACTTGAGCACAGATGACAGTGACTATCAATGCGACCAGTAACCAGGAAATGGGCTGGCCACTGGTGCGGACCAATCGGCGGTGTCGTGGGTCGCGCTGGACGTCCGTTTGACTCCCACAGACATCCTACAACAGTGATGTCCACTCACTGTAGCCTCAATCTGTGTAACCGAATCCAACAGAGTCTGGAGATGAGAGAGAAGTGTCACCAACTAGGCTCCCATCCACACACATAGCAGTCATAGTTTCTATCCACGCTAAAGATCCTGGAAGACCACGCTACACAAACAAGCAAAGGACAATCGACATGCGCTACGGAACCCGACTGTAGAGACAGACGAAAACGCAAGAGGTGTGTCTAATAAATTAGATTTTCCTGCAAAAATTGAAAACCTTAACTACTGAAGCACACTGGTGGGACTACATAATTCGCTCCTCGTTACCAACTTGTAAAACGTCACAAAATCGGTCGCTCTATGACACAAATGGAAACGTGTAAACTGTGCCTAATAAATTATAAATAAACGTTACATTAACCCCAATAAGTTCAGAAAACTATGTACCAAAGTGATTGATATTCAATTTTAAGTAGCTAACAGCACCTCCAGAGCACTTTTCGTGTCAGATTACTTCAAGAAATTTGCGCCATTCCAGCAAAAATTATTGACACCTCTTTCCTGTCTGATAGCATAGTAACCTACCAAATTTTCAAGCGGAAACTTGTATAGAGTAACAGTCACAAGTATTACGTTTACCAATATTCCCTCACAGCTACATGCTTCAACATCGTGCCCATACATAATTTTTCTTTCACACTATTTATGTTTGAATTTATATAATGTATGATCCCTATATAGTCAGATCACCGAAGTTAAGCGCTGTCGGGATGGGCTAGCACTTGCATGGATGACCATCCGGTCTGCTGGACGCTGTTGGTAAGCGGGTTGCACTCACCCTTGTGAGGCTACCTGAAGAGCTACTTGATTGAGACGTAGCGGCTCCGGTCTCGGAAACTGACATACGGCCAGGAGACCGGTGTGCTCACCACATGCCCCTCCCTATCCGCATCCAGTGACTCCTATGAGCTGAGGATGACACGGCGGCCGGTCAGTACCGTTGGGCCTCAATGGCCCGTTCGGGAGGCGTATAGCTTTATTTTTTTATGATCCCTATACATCGATATTCATAAGAATTGTGAGCAAATCCTTTGACCATTAGGCTATCTGAGCAGTCCTCTTCTACAGACTCACCTCTATCTTTCATTGTCGCTAATATTTCCCTGTGCGATTTCCGTACAGTACTGCCGGAAGTTCTCTTACAGGGTAAGTGAAGAGGACTCTGTCTACTCTCTCAGAATGATATGTGCTAATTACATACCGCTTTCACCGAGTCCCTGTGGAATCTCTGATAGTGGTATTCAGAAGTCTTGGATGGAAAACATCTGTTACGGTATGAGTTTGAGATGGGCATAGAGATGTGCTGAAATAAATGCATTGTTAAGGAGCTTTGGTTTTGGATCTAGGCCCAGCTCCAATTTAAAGTTATCACTGCTCTGTTTCACGACATAGAAGGTTCATCGTCCTAGAATAGTTCTTACAGATATCACGGAATGTTACTGAAGCTTCAATGAATTAAACCACAGCATTCAGCCTCTGTCAGAAATTAATTCCAATTATGAGGACAACAGCTGCCATTTATTGTTGTAGATTTTATCATTTGTTACACGTATATCTGAATTAGACTTTGACGCATATGTTAAATTACTTTGTATATAAGAACAGACTGCTACATATGGGACTGTAAGTAAACTAATATGTGAGGAGCATTAGATATCCTTTATTGGCGTTACAATACTACATTCATAAGCTTTCAACAGGTCCTCGTGGTGTGGATGTGGGTACACTGTTCACTGTATTGTCTACAGTCAACTGCAGCAGGATGATGGTGTACGTGACGACTGCAGCCACGTATCCTGTGAGCAGACGGCCGTCCACCGTGAACAGGGACCACGCGTTGAATGAAACAGGGCTGCAGCGCACCTGGTGTGACAGCTGCCGCAGCTGCTGGGTCAGCTGCTCGCTGCCGCTACCTGCAATGCACACACTGATTGGTTCGGGCAGACTTTTAACGCTAGAAGCCATACGAAATCAGGCAGGTACTTCGATCTTGATGAGGTCAGTCTCTGCAGGTTATCATTTGAAAAAAAAAAGTTCATACTTTCTGTGGTACCCTAAACTTCAGTAGCAGGCACTGCAAGAAGCTCCTTGTATAATCAAAACTATGAACCAGAGAGCACTTCGAACCTACTATTATCTTTCTGAAACGTGTGCCCGGCATTGCTTGCTATGAATGGCACAAAAACTAGGACCAATACATCGTTGACGTACTGCTGTGCTGTAAGGATGCCGCAGATGATAACCAAAAGTGTACCACTACGAAAAGAAATGTCACCCCAGATCATCATTTCTGGTTGTCGGGCAATATGGTGGGTGAAAGTATATATCCCAATACTGACTGGGTGTCACCAGACCCGTCTTAGACGTGGAATGTCATCCACTGGAGCAGAATTGTCTGCAGTGATGACTCCCACTTCTAACTGAGCTGTGATGATCAGCAGAGAGATGTCTACAGATGCCATAAATTGTCATAGGATACCAGCTGACTGTTGCCCATGGTACGGACTGACAGTCAGGACTGATAGTTTGGTGTGCCATTCCTTTTCATAACAGTCCTCTGTGTCACGCTCACAGTGCAGAGAGGCATCCTAGGCCTATTTCAACAAGATAATGCTAGCCCGCTCTCTGCGAAATATTCTACCTCTTGCCTTCATGCTTTAAAACCCCATATTGGCCAAGGTCTCAATATGTTTCCCCATTTGAGGATATGTGGAGCATTATGGGCACAGCCCGTAACTATCACGGCATTTTGAAGACTTAACGCACCAATTGAACAGAAAGTGGCACACTATCCATTCTCGAAGTCCTACAGAGCGCAAGAGACCTGTCTCAACGCTTGGAACGAGGAAGAAACGAAGAATGATTCACAGATTTTCTACTCGTACTATGTATATCGTCCCAATTCATTGTTTCTGTATCTCTCCAATTTTTGAATGTTTGCTGAAGTAACGAATACGGTTCCGAAGGCTCCTTTCAGGGGCCTCACTGGGTGAGCCGACAGATAACAATACAAAATCTCGAAATGGCACAAATCTTCATATCATACGACACTGCAGGACCAAAGTTTTTATGTCATTTCCAGTGCTTGTGTCTCGATTCAGTCTATGGCAGAATCTATTTGGTTCCCCATCGTAGAAGATCTTTCGGTAGTGCTACGCCCACATACCTTGTGGTGTAACATGTCGTTGATTGTTTGGAAAAATAGGGAAAAAATGTTTGATGGCTCACACTAATACATGCATTGTATTGGACCGAGACTCGAACCTGGGATCATTGACTTTTTCTGGCCATAGCTCTACCCACTATCAATTTACGAATCCAGAACCGCCCACGAAATTCTAATTCCCCTAGTACCACTCCATACCTTCTAATTGCCCATGAGAAGCCAAGGTCAAATGTTCGAGAAATGGAATACAACACAGGTTCAATTTTGCGGGAAGTTTCAAGTCAGCGCAAACTCCGTTGCAGAGTGAAAAATAGTTCTCTATGACGGTCACTGAGAATTTGGGTAGTTGCTGGAGCATGCTCGAATGGCTTCATTGTTTCTCCAGCTTGGAAGAGCTCCAGTGCGCCACAATGAAAGAACTCATCACATTATACTCAGACAGACATCATGTTAGCATTATTAACGAATTCTATCTCTTAAAATTGGTAATGTGTGATCTGTGTGTAAGAGTTCTACTTTTACATTCTTCCTTCACAGAACAGCTACACATATTAATGACGAAAGTCTTAGAACCAAGAATTTCCCATACGACGTAGTGCTTTAAGCGCATCCTTAACTGTGAGATAATGAAACGCTTCTCTGTTGTTTTGGAGCGAAGGGTGCAGTAGCCCCTGATTATGCCGATCGAAGTTATAAGGTCTTAAAGTATGTACGTAAATATTACACATAATTATTAAGTATGCAAAAGAATCAAGAAGATATATTACTCCACGCTGAACCACTGTGTAGAAAAGAAAAATATCTGCTTTAACTAAATATTATTCTATAGGTAGTGCAATGTGTAATATAATATGAGTAATTGTTACCATTGCAAATAGGTTACTTAGAATTATAAATAATAAAATCTTATAGTTGGCTTAAATCATTTGTTACCTGCCGAAACAATAGAGCATCTTCTTATGAACCAGAATGAAATACGAATTTAGAGTCATACACGGAAAATATTTGCTGTAGTAAAATGAATTGCAGAAATCTGTCAGTAACAGATGTCTTATAACGGATCAAAACGTTTTTCCAGAAGTGATAAATTATAGCCTTATTTGATTATTTAGGTGTTGTATGTTCCTCAGAATCGCAACTTAACCATCCATATTACAGGAATATTAGTTATATGTTATGAAGAACATTAGAGACTTCATCAACTTGGAAAACACATAAAACGTTCTATAGGTTACTAGTAATCATCTTATCATAGTTGTTAATTCATATTTGTGCATAGAAATTAATCTTAGCTGGATATCAGGAACAATTCGACAGTTAAAATTTCTGAACAAAATCAGGAGAAAACGTTTATACTTTTTGAACAGGAGGATTTCAATTCCGATTTGTGAGGGAATAAGTTTTAACCTTGAAAAAGTCGATACATTAACATTCCCTTTTTACGAATAAAGAAGATCCCAGATTTCCTTTGGAAGGGCACGGCCGACTTCCTTCCCCATCCTTCCCTAATCCAATGAGACCGATGGCCTCGCTGTTTGGTCTCTTCCTCCAAACAACCCCAAACCCTTAGTTTTCCTTTATGAAGCAGATTTATCCAGATAAGGGGTAAAGTTATTTTTGCATACTATTTTGTCTATTTCTTCGTCAAGAAACAAAATTTTAATTTTAATGTATGATGTAATTACCTAATTACAGAAAGTGGAATGTTTACATAAAGTTCCGTCGAAAAGTGCGATCAGAATTTTAATTTATGTGAATGATGTTCTACTTAGGAAAGAGACCATCTTCCTTCCTTAGAAGTAGCTACTGTATTATTACAAGAATGAAAAAGACTTAATGTTTCTCTCTCGTGGAAGAGGAAAGTATGGGATAAAAGACGATATTAATGTGACTGCTTCCCTTCTACAATTTTGCTTCGGGGCAATGAGCGTACTGAAAACCAGCCAGAAACAGTCAAATTTATATAAATGAGGGCGAATTTCATAAAGTAAAAGTAGCCAATAGGTTACCAATCGCATTGAAAAATACCCATTTTGATTAAACAAGAAAACTAAACTACTGCATGGTACGTCTCAGAGCACTTGACCTAGACAGGAGATGATTCGTACAGTAATTATTCCATATTGTTCTATGAACTCGGTTGCAGGCACAGTTTAGAAATCTTCACAGACGAGTGAAGAGAAAGACTTCCACTACTGAAGCAGTAAGTATTGGAAGTACAAACTATTCCGTGTCTTCTGTGGTGAATGTCTATAGAACAGGGCAGCAGATCAGCTAACAGGAGACTATTAGTAGGCAAAGATTCAAGTAACCTCCTAACACTGCTGTGAAACGGAAAAATGTCAACCATATTGTGATAGCTTCACCAGTGGTCCCTTGGACCACTTTACAGCCGCTGCAGCCAAGAAGGAGGGAAAAGTCAGACCCCATTCAGGGGCTGGTAGAGGCGTGGACGTGTAGGCTTTCTACTCGTACAGCTATGCAGAGGTAGGCAGGAGTATGTCCTCACTTCTTTTAAGAATGGTCACCTTGCGGACAGCTTGCAAGCACTAAAATAAAGCATCCACATAAATGTGTGGAGGATGCGCACGTGGAAGCATGTGAAACACCTAGATGGCAGCAGCCACCTTCACCTACCTTAAAAAGCGAGAACTTGTCGAGAACTGGCACAGGGAGGCGTGTCATCTGAAGATATGCGGGAGTATTCAGCCTGCTTAAAAAATGTTTTATGGATGGTAAAGAGGTTGTATACAAATCACGAATGCCAGAAGCTTCTTAGACGAAGCACATAAGCAGGAGACTCTCCAGCCCTGATGCAGAAGTAATCGTTACAACCAAGTGTTGCCTGACTGGTTTTTACAGCAGGTAAGGAATGCACAAAAACGATGTGCGACCAATGCTGCGAACATCTTGGCAGTGAACACGTCAGAAAGATGCCAATTCTCAAGTTACACACCAGCCCACAAAAGGTAGAAGTGTACCACCCTGCACTGGGATGCTGATCACTTATTGGACGGCACTGCAAGTCTGTTGTGCCAATGGCACAAATTCGAGGTGTCGGTTAGCTTAGTAGTGTGATGAGTAGTGGGAAGTCAATAAGACAGCAGGGAAGGAAGACGCCGTGGAGGCCCTTTCATTTACTACTTAGTCCACCTTACGACTCATTCTGCTCCTATTCCGTGGTGATAAATGGACGAAGCCTTGGGACCCAGTGCTTCGGAACGAAGCATTCGACTGAGCATGGAATTTCCTTGCCTTATATCCGCCTTACAGAGCATAACAGTGCTGCTTCGGCTACAGCAACACAAGGCGAATATGTTGAATCCGTACCTGGGCCTCGCTGTGAAACTGTGGGGCACTGATGAGGGCTCCGACTCACCACCGCACAGCTCCGATGCAACGCAACCTCCCAGACCGGCGTCTGCAGCCGACGTCATCACAAGACGAATGTCCGCGAAGAGTGGTGAGATGATTCATTTCCCCCTCCCAATAGCTGTGTCAGGTCCGCGCCCAATCGAGTCGGCACTGAGTTTTGTAATTCTGTTTAGCATAAGTACTGTAATAAACGCTAATCCTTAATTTTTTAATCTTGTAAACAATCAAATCCCAAAAAATAGTTCAAATGGCTCTGAGCACAATGGGAATTAACATCTTAGGTCATCAGTACCCTAGAACTTAGAACTACTTAAACCTAACTAACCTAAGGACATCACATACATCCATGACTGAGGCAGGATTCGAACTTGCGACCGTAGCAGTTCCGCGGTTCCCTACTGCAGCGCATAGAAATCAAATCCATTTACCTACCAGTCTCTTAGTCCCATAAACCTTTGCTGTTTGATTTCACTCAATTACTGATGTCACTTAAATATATGCTCCCAGTGTGGAGCAATGTCATTGGAAATTTGCAAGCGATGTGTTGTCAAAGAGCACTTTTGAAGAATTCACTATAATTTCGGCCGCCAACGTGGGGCGATCTCATTAATAATCTGCGTAAAATGTCACATCACTACATTTTTGGCGCAAAACATGTTGCAATGTAATTAAGAAGCTGCATGTCATTTCATGTCAGAAAATAGAATGTTTCAGTTCACTACAGTATGAACCATTTACGGGATGTTGAACACAGATGAAATGGAAAGCGATATTACTTGTGTGTGCAGCTCTTTTAATTGCACTGTTTTCAATCTTATTTAACTTTTGAGACATTACAGTTAATCCATTCTCTCCTCCCGTCCATAAACAATACTCTGTCGTCGGTTAAGCTGTTATTTGGCATTCACATTTACTGTCTCCCCATAATTCATCATTGATTCTCTATGCCAGCCCTCACAGTTTACTAGACATACGAGAAAATACTATCCATGTTGATTCATGTATATTTCCAGGTGTAAAATATTTTCTTGCACAGGAAATACGTGATGGATACCATGTCGTATTAGACAACACAGTACTGCAGCAATATACAGAAGTTGGCTTGGCTTTAATTCTTCACAAGCCATTCTGGAATCTCACAACATATTTTCCCTCATGTATGTCCACGTTGAAATTAAGAACATGACGGCGAGGAATGTAGCAGGTGTTGAGATTTGACTATTAAGTGTCAGTGTTGATCCAGCAGATAATAACTTCAGTAGTCGTCTGTTTTAGGGCAGGCTCGTCAACGTAAGCAAGGGTGAAAATTCATGGCGACGTTGATTAAGGAAGGCGTCACATACAAGGCAGATATTGCATAAAATACAGAAATTGTAAACCATTTCATTGTCAAGAGTTTTATGTCTCGATTGCAGTCGCACCACTGTCTACATCAAGCATTAACCATCTGAGTTCTTTTCTACATGATAAGAACCTCATCCGAAATTAGACATAGAATTTTATACATAATCTGTTATATCGACTTTTAACTGGCTACTTAACTGTCATCTAACTTTCTCGAGAAATGAGAGAGATGCAGAAGTGCATAGAGACAAACTAAAACAACGCAAATAAATTATTACAACACCGACTGCAGCGAGTATCTTGTACAATAATAGCCTGTTACAATGCATTAAATATCTGATACCTAAATTCATTAGGGACATGTTGCCGCTACCGTGGTCTTCAGTCCAGAGACTTAATTCATGCAGCTGTCCATGCTGCTCTTGCCAATGCAACTTTCTTCATCTCCGAGTAAGTAATTCAACCTACATCCTTCTGAATCTGCTTAATGTACTCATCTCTTGATCTCCCTCTACCACTGCTACCGTCTACTCTAACCTCCAGTGCTAAATTGGTGATTCCTTCACGACTCAGAAGGTGTCCTATCGATCGATTCCTTCTTCTCGTCAAGTTGAGCCACAAACTCCTCCCCAATTCTATTCAGTATCTCCTCTTTAGTTACGTGTCCTACCCAGCATTCTTCTGTAGCACCACATTTAGAAAGCTTCTATTCTCTTTTTGTCTAATGTGGACACTGGCCATTAAAATTGATACACCAAGAAAACTTTCCTCATGTCAGTACGTTGTAGGTGTCGCCACCGGCGCCAACCTTGTGTGAATGCTCTGAAAAGCTAATCATTTGCATATCGCAGCATGTTCTTTCTGTCGGTTAAATTTCGCGTCTGTAGCACGTCAGCTTCGCGGTGTAGCAATTTTAATGGCCAGTAGTGTACTTATCGTCTATGTTTCATTTCCACAAATGGCTACACATCATACAAACACTTTCAGAAAGGACTTCCTGACACGTAAATCTATACTCGATGATAACAAACGCTCTCCTTGCCATAATCAATATACATTTTATATCCTTTCTACTTCGACCTTCGTCAGTTATTTTGCTCCCAGAGGAGCAAAACTAATCTACTACTTTAAGCGTGTCATTTCCTAATCTTATTCCCTCTGATTCACCTGATTTAATTTGACTACTTTCCATTATCCTCCATTCTTCCTTGCTGATGTTCGTCTTATAGCCTACTTTCAAGACACTGTCTATTCCGTACAATTGCTCTTCTAAGTGCTTTGCAGTCTCCGAAAGAATTACAATGCCATCGGTAAACTTCAGAATTTTTAATTATTCTCCATGGTTCAAATGGTTCAAATGACTCTGAGCAGTATGGGACTTAACATCTGAGGTCATCAGCCCCTAGAACTTAGAACTACTTAAACCTAAATAACCTAAGGACACCAGACACATCCAGCCTCCTGGCAGGATTCTAACCTGCCACCGTAGCGGTCGCGCTGTTCCAGACTGTAGCGCCTAGAACCGTTCGGCCACTATTGTCGGCCCTTCTCCATGGATTTTATTTCCTACCCCAAATTTTTGTTTTGTTTCCTTTACTGCTTGCTCAGTGTACAGATTGAATAACATTAGGGATATGCTACAACCATGTCTCACTCCATTTTCAACCTCTGCTTCCCTTTCATGCACCTCGACTCTTATAACAGCCATCAAGTATTTTAACCCTACCACCTTTAGAATTTAAAAGTAAGTATTGCAGACAACATTTTAAAAAGCTTTCTCGATGTCTACAAACGCTAAAAACGTAGGTGTGCCTTTCCTTAATCTATCTCCTAAATTAAGTCGTAGGGTAAGTTTTGTCTCTAGAGATAAAACATCTCTACGGAATCCAAACAGATCTTCCCCTAGATCGTCTGTAAGGAATTCGGTTCAGTATTTTACAGCTGTGACTTTTTAAACTGATAGTTCGGTAATTTTCACTCCCATCAACACCTGCTTTCTTTGGGATTGAAATTATTAAATTCTTCTTGAAGTCTGAGGTTATTTCACCTGCCTCATACATCTTGGTTACCATGTGGTAGACATTTGTCATGGCTTGCTCTCCCAAGGCTATGAGTAGTTCTAACGGGATGTTGTCTATCCTGAGGCCTTGTTTCAAATTAGGTCCTGCAGTGCTCTGTAAAGTTCTTCACGCTGCATCGTATCAAACATTTTATCTTCATCTACGTCCTTTTCAATTTCGATAATATTGCCCTCAAGAACATCGCCCTTCCACCTTTCTGCTTCCCCTTCGTTGCTTAGGACTGTTTTTCCATATTCATACAGGCGGTTCTCTTTTCTCAAAATGTCTCTTTAATTCTCATGTGGTCGGTATCTATCTTACCCCTACTGATATATGCCTCTACATCCTATAATTTTTTCTATAGCCATCCCTGCTTAGCCGTTTTCTCTTCCTGTTGATCTCATTTTTGAGACGTTTATATTCCTATTCGCCTGTTTCATCTACTTCATGTTTTTTTTCCTTTCATCGATAAAATTCAATATCTCTTGTGTTATCAAAAGATTTCCACTAGCCGTCGCCTTCTTATCTACTTGACCCTCTGCTGCCTTCACTATTTCGTCTCTCAAAGCTGCCATTTCTTCTTATACTGTATTTCTTGCCCATCTTTATCTAATATTCTCTCTGAAACTCTCTAGTATCTGGTTCTTTAAGTTTATCCAGTTCCCATCTCCTTAAATTACTACGTTTTTGCTCTTTCCTCAGTTTTAATCCACAGTTCATTAGCAACAAAGTGCGGTCTGAGTTCACATCTTCCTCTGGAAATGTCTTACAATCTAAAACCTCGTTGATAAATCTCTGTCTTACCATTATATAATTTATCTGAAACCTTTCAGTGTCTCCAGGTCTCTTTCACGTATACAACATTCATTCATAATTCTTAAACCAAGTACACTACGGCCGATTAAAATTGTACACCACAACGCTGACGTGCTACAGACGCTAAATTTAGCCGACCGGCAGAACATCCTGTGATATAAAAATGATTAGCTTTTCAGAGCATTCACAAAAGGTTGGCGCCGGTGGTGACACCTACAACGTGCTGACATTAGGAAAGTTTCCAACCGATTTCTCAAACACAAACCAGTTGACCGGCTTGCCTGGTGAACCGTTGTTGTGATTCCTCTTGTAAGGCGGTGAATTGCGTACCATCACGTTTCCGACTTTGATAAAAGTCGGATTGTAGCCTATCGCGATTGCGGTTTATCGTATAGCGACATTGCTGCCCTCGTTGGTCGACATCCAATGACTGTTGGCAGAATACGAAAACGGTGGGTTCAGGAGGGTAATACGGAACGCCGTGCTGTATCCCAACGGCCTCGTATCACTAGCAGTCGAGATGACAGGCATTTTATCCGCATGGCTGTAAAGGATCGTGCAGCCACGTCTCGATCCCTGAGTCAAGAGATGGGGACGTTTGCAAGACAACAACAATTTGCTCGAACAGTTGGACGACGTTTCCAGCAACATGGACTATCAGCTCGGAGACCATGGCTGCGGTTACCCTTGACGCTGCATCACAGACAGGAGCGCCGGCGATGGTGTACTGAACGACAAACCTGGGTGCACGAGTGGCAAAACGTCATATTTTTCGGATAAATGCAAGTTCTGTTTACAGCAGGATGATGGTCGCATCCGTGATTGGCGACATCGCGGTGAACGCAGATTATAAGCGTGTATTCGTCATCGCCATTCTGGTGTATCACCCGGTGTGATGGTATGGGATGCCATTGGTTAACCGTCTCGGTCACCTCCTGTTCGTTTTGACGCCACTTTGAACAGTGGACGGACGATACATTTCAGATGTGTTACGACCCGTGGCTCTACCCTTCATTCGATACTTGCGAAACCCTACATTTCAGCAGGATAATGCATGACCACATGTTGCAGGTCTTCTGCGAGCCTTTCTCGATACAGATAATGTTCGACTGCTGCCCTGACCAGCACATTCTCCAGATCTCTCACCAATGGAAAACGTCTGGTCAATGGTGGCCGAGCAACTGGCTCGTCACAATACGCCAGACACTATTCTTGATGAACTGTGGTATCGTGTTAAACGTGCATGGGCAGCTGTACCTGTACACGCCATCCAAGCTGTGTTTGACTCAATGCCCAGGCGTATCAAGGCCGTTATAACGGCCATAGGTGGTTGTTCTGGGTACTGATTTCTCAAAATCTATGCACCCAAATTGCGCGAAAATATAATCACATGCCAGTCCTAGTATATTTGTCCCTTGTGTCCTCTTTATTCATCTGCATTTCTTCTTGGTGTAGCAAATTTAATGGTCAGTAGTGTATTAGCTATGATTGGATTCCGCTCTGGAAAAAATTCTAGCAGGAGGCTTCCTCTTTGATTCCTTACCCCAAGTCCATATTCAACTACTACTTCTGCTTGTCCTCCTTCCTCTACCATCGAATTCGGGTCCCCCATGTCTACTAAATTTTCGTTTCCCTATCTGAATAATTTTTTTTTATCACATCATACGTTTTTTTGATCTCCTTACCATCTGCGGAGCTAGTAGGCATATAATCTTGTAGGGCGTGAATTTGGAGTCTAGCTTGGCTACAATAATGCATTCACTACGCTGTTCATAATGGCTTGCCTCTAATCCTATTTTTTATTCATTATTAAATCTGCTCCTGGATTATCCCTATTTGCTTTTGTATTTAGAACCCTGCATTCACCAGTAAAGAAGTCTTGTTCCTCCTGCCACCTAACTTCACTGATTCCCACTATATCTAACACTGACCTATCTATTTATATTTATAAATTTTCTAACCTATATGCCTGCTCAATGGCGTCCGGCATTCCACTCACCGATCTGTAGAACGCCACTTTTATTTCTCCTGATAACGACGTCCTCCTGAGTACTTCCCGCCTGGAGATCCGAACTGCGGACTATTTTACCTCCGGATTATTTTTTACAAGACGACGCCACTATCACTTACCCATACAGTAAAGCTGCATGCCATTGGGAAAAATTATGGCTGCAGTTTCCCTTGCTTTCATCGATTTCCAGTACCTGCACAGCATGGCGGTTTTGGTTTCTGTTACAAGGCCATATCAGTTAAACATCCAGACTGATGACCCTGAAACTACTGAAAAGACTGTTTCTCCTCTTCAAGAACCACATATTTGTCTGCCCTCTCAACAGATGCCCCTCCATTGAGGTTGCACCTACGGCACAGCTACCTGTATCGCTGAGGCCCGAAAGCCTCCCCACCATATTTCTTAATTTCCCACAATGGCTTTCGTATGTAACTTCTGTGGCTATAGGGAACAAGATAAACACGTAAAAAAACAGTAG